>NW_019394772.1:10716-41428 GCF_000612105.2 Orussus abietinus | reverse complement strand
CAGGATTTCATCTTGCGACAAGGAACGTTACACCTGACGTCATATCGACTACGTCGATACCATGTTGTTGGGTATCTCCTTTCAACTAGGTTTTATGTATTCCCTACGGAACATTCATAATTTTTTTATTAATTTTCGTAGCTTATAAAAATCGTATCTACAGTATAACTCAACTCTCGAGCACCCAAATTGTAATTTTGCCTGTATCATTTGCGGATGAAATAAATGAGGTAAGTGAAGGGTGCAGTCAAAGAGGGCGGCACGAGTGTTCTTCCCTTACCATTAAAAGTGATCAGTGTCGGTAAGCGTAGGTAAGCCACCACCGTCAACTGCTGCATGGTATTACCATCACGAGTACGTGAGCCGCCAGTGGTGACTGGTAGATGGTACCGCCATCGCGAGTGCGCGAGCTCCTATCAGAAATTCGTTGTGCCGCCCTTGGGGGCAAAAAACGGTGAAAGGTAACGTACGAAACCAGAGGGCAGCACAGGTTGCGATCGCACGATCCTGCCCGTGAGCAATCTCCCAACTCATCTCTGGAAAGGAATGCGGGCAGAAGACGACGATGAATATGTCGAGTGAGCGAAACGTGACTTTAAATGTTTCCACATAGGCGTAGTCTATAGTTGATAGCTCTAAAAAATCTGAAAAAATTACAGGCTCTACAAAACGAAACGTATTTTTTTAATGCCAAATATGAGTCCATAATAAGTTCTCTTATTCAAGAAAAAAATATTTATCGAATTGACGGGCCGAACTTTGGCGTAAAGTATTCGGTGCCGTTCGCGCATGCTTTTAAATGTATTTGGCGCGAAACTCTACCGAGTTTCCTGATCATAATCTTTATATGGTACAATGAACGATAAAGTTGTTCCCATTGATACCTATTTGTTGTTTCTGATTATATGTTACAAATCTAAAAATAATTGTAATTCTTTGTTATTTCAATACGTAATTTCTCTCGTAAACGTGTATTTTATTTTTGTACAATTGGTGTAATTGATATTGAATATTTTAGGATGTATGTCCAAGGAGGGAACACGGATGCCGAAGAGTGCAAAGGACATCGCTAACCTAATATTATTCATGGACAAGTTGTTTGACTTTCTCAATGGAACGTAATAAATCAGAGGCCTGAAACATTACGCTGCTTAGTGAGAGTCAACTCAGGATATGAAGAATGTTGGTTACATGCCATTAAATATCTGGGAAAAAACGAAATTTATTCGCAGATCAATTGTACGGCCGACACGTTTCGACAACTACATAAATCATTTCATAACAACTATTCAAGGATTTATGCAGTTACGGGAACGATTACTTTTAGAGAAAGGTTTAAATTGGTTTTTTCCGCGGTATTTTAATCAAGATGATTTAGAAAATTTCAATGGTTTATTTCGCAGTCATGGTTATCGAAATGTAAGCCCATCGTATTTTCAGTTTATTGCAGTGTCCAAAGCTCTTTTAGTCAGTAATTTGAATTCCTACCATTCTTTGGGAGCGAATTGTCAAGACGACGAGGGTAGTATACTCTCTAATCTGATTAATGCTTTAGGCAAACATAACCGTGACAATACTGATGAAATTGAGGTCAATAATAATGATACAATTTTTGCCGATCCACCCATTCCTCAAAACGTAGTTAATTCGGTTTTATTGACTGTTGAATCAAACGCAGCACGTGCCCATACAGTTCAGTACGTGGCACTTGAATTACTAAAATCTATCGATAATTGTGCCTTATGCAGGGCTTGCATTTTAGCACCTGCGTCTGATTCTGACAATTGTAGCACGTGTATGGTAACGGGTGAATTTTTGAATTGTTTCATACAATGTCAAGAAATGATCCGTGAATTGATTCCGAGAGTTTCATTTCGTCGACATCTAGCGCTACAATTGCAGGAAGAACTGTCACTTTTGAACCATTCAGCTGGCTGAAATGTTAAACACACGATTTTGTGTCTAAAGTAACATTCAAGAGATTGATAATTAGGCTACAGATTCGTGAATTTTGCAGAATAACGAAGAAAATTTTATTAGGGAACGAAACTAGCTATTGTCATAGCGAAAATATACTGTTTCGGAATACTACTGTGTTTCGTTCGAAATGCATGAATCGTCAAACGAGTCCGTGATTATTTTTTTCTTGCGATCTAGTTTCTTTCTTAAAGTATAACATTTTCTTTTGAATTGTAATTTAAAAAGCGTCACGTTATTTAATTAAAACTAAAAATGTATGGTGTTTATTTAATTTAAATTTAAGTTGATTAATTACATATGAAAATGTATTACTTTTATTTATTTTCAGTCTAAAGTTAAATTGATTATTTAATTACATATCAAATGTATTGATTTTATTTAATTTAAATTCAAGTTGATTATTTAACTACGTTTAAGAATGTATTATTTTTTATTTAATTATATATATAAATTTTTGCTGTAAATAAGTACTCTGTATTTGTCTTTAATTATTATTATAATTATTTTCATAGATTAAATGCGATCTATATTTTATATTAACAGAATTTGCATAACGAAAAATATTTATACATTTATAATAATTTACATTTTTAATTTATTAAATGTTTTACTTTTTCACTAATGTTTAATGTAATTATTTTAGTATTTATAGTGATTTAAAACCGGGGTTGCGCCATTGACACTTTTGTTATTTCTTTTATGTATCATATACTGCTTTCTTACATTTGTGTGTGTCAGTTTAAGCAACGTCTGTTTTTGATCATTGCAAGTACTTTTTAAATCCCGAAAATATCCTTTCGTTTAATAAATGAGTTTGAATAACCCGCCAAATAATTTAGTTCGCGAAAAAGATTTACTCCAACCGTTGATAGCGGTAGTGCATAAGCGTTACAGCCCAATACAGGTAAGTGTAAGTGCCGTCCCTCTGCTTGAGAGTAATCTGGACTGAGCATGCACTGGCATACACATGCTGGCAATTGGACATGAATTTGAAGTAATTCGAAATATGAACTCGACGGCGGATGCATTCGCGGCGGATATATTGCAGTTGTTACCTGTAGACGAATGGTTCACTTTACGTGACACGCTTAAGGAAAATTGGCCAACTTACGCATATGTAAATCATATATACGTGAGTGATAAACAAGTGTTGATTTTGCTCTAAAATAGTGATTATATTTTTAGCATTATTATTGGGTTGAGAATGCTATCCAGTGGAAGAAGCAGAATCCAAATATAAAGCATGATATTTACTGCCCAGAAGGAAAACTGTCCACTGGAGTATTCATCGGAATATCAACTGTAAGTCAGTAATGTAACTGAATGTAGACATCATAAATTCATCATAAATTTCGTCATTAATTCTTTGAATTGTGATAAGAATATGGGTACCAGAGCAGATGTGTTCCGATCACATAAAGTCTTCCATTAAAATAAATTATGTTTAAGATTAAGATATTTCAAGGACTCTTGTAGCGATTATTATTCTTACATTTATTTATTTTATAATTTTGTTATTTATACAATCCATACTAGTGATTTTCTTGGGTGTTACTGTATTACTCCTTTTTTGAATGCACAATTAATAGAAACAATATCTGCAGAAATTAGTACATATTGTTATATACGTTATACTAATTTATTATTCAAAAGTACACACAGCAATGATACAAGTCATTAACTTCACGCGGTGCCGATGTAAGGTCGTGATACAAGGTGAAGTCGTGAGAACTTCGGAGTTCTCATAAAGTGGAGCGGTCGAGATCGGTGATCTCTGCGGACTGGAGAAGAGATTATTCTCGCGGGAGATATTGGCAAGATCGGTAAATCGTGATTACGGTTTCTGTAACACCTTGTATACGCTGGCATAGATGATCCAAGCAATCGAGACACCTTTAAACAGTATTGATACACCAACTGAAAACTGCTTTGTGAGTGCACATTAAAAATTAAAGATGTTTTACATTATGCAGTAAATGGGGCGCCAAGTACGTTGCTGCCAAGTCGGGACGTTCTGACGTGTGACGTTTGATGTGCGATTGTGTTTTTTGTAAAATGTACGGCGACACTGTAAATAACTCATTCCATTGAATACATCTTTCAATTACTGTGCAGTGAAAAGAAAAATGGATGGGTTGGGCTTACAATCTAGTATTCTGGTTTTACTAACTCCCAACAGGAGATACTTGGTTTCTCTCGTGATTTCACAACTTTTTAATGGCAATATTTTTCAATCTACGGCACATGTTTCTGAAGAATTGTATTCCTGTGGAATTACATTTTTGCAAAGCCTTTTCTTCTAGATTTACAATTTTTGAAAAGTAATATTTTTACATATAGAATGTACTGGCACGAGTAAAAGGAAAAGAAAAGGATGGAAATTGTCTCTCAGTTAGAACGCCTTATTCCATCAGCGGTACGCTATATTTAGTCGTCATACAGTAGCAAGGATTGGATTTATGGCTTGCAGGTTGCACGAATAAATCTTTGGATAAGTTAATTCGAGAAAATGTTAATGCGTTGTCGCGCCTGAGCTTCTTTTCGTCCCGTTCCTTCTGATTCGTGTCAAGAAAATATATTTTCGAGATGGAGTGTTTCACTAACCGATGTAATTGAGCACGAGTTCCTTTATTGAAAGTCGCATTGAGAAACCTAACTCTGTTAGGGATGGCTGATCAGCCTAAATTTGAATTGTGATTCGTTTCTGATGAATTATTTCTGATAACGGGCAGCGGAATCAGTATTGCCGCGAAGCTATATTTATTCTTGGAGCGGTGCTCTACTGGGGTTAGTGATACTTACACTAAATTATTCAGTCGCGGATATTGACTGGTTTCGGGTTTGACTGAGGTTAAGGTGTTCGCCGTGTGTCGAAATGACAGAGCTGAAAGGAAATCGATCGAAAGTGAATTTGTAGAATAGGAGCGATAAGAAGGCGGGATGGCAGCTTTGCCAGGCCCGCTGGATTTTAGGTCCTGAAATTAAACAAAATCGTCCGGTTCGTCTCGAGATTTTAAACCCTGACCCGAGTAGTGAACTGCAATGCTCGGTACTTCGAGGATGTAGACGAATCTCGGAACGAACTGTTATTTGACGAGCAATCGCAACTCCCCATACTTTTGATTCGACACTCGTGGAGACGGAATCCAAGTGAAGTTGGTCCGCGACGCTCCGCACTCGCGGTCCGCAGTTTTCTTTCCCAGGGCCTCCCTACTCCTCCTGAGTATTGTTGCGCATGTTCGAATCATGCCGATATAATGGTCCCGATACAGAGGTACAGGTTCGTTATCTGACCTGTTGTATAACAGATATGTGAAAAATCAAAAACACCTTCTTCAGGTGTAAAAAAACTTCGCTAAATATATATATGTGCCCATCAGTAGTCCTTACTGTCATAATCTCGGTTATATTATTTATGTTAATACGGTCACAAAACAACTAAAATCAATTATAATGCACCAAATACAAAAAATCTTTCTTCTCGGGTTCATTCAATTCTTTTATTAGTTAAAGAATAAATACACAGATCTTTTATTAGCTGAAGAATGAATACACAGAATTTATAAAACTATATAACAGAATCTATAACATGAAACATATATAGAATTTTTAAAAAATTTTTGGCGAGCCGTTTAATAATATTTATAATTCCTGAAAGCATTGTAGGCTTTATGTTATTACAGTACAGTGTTACGTAGGCACCTTCCGCACCCTAACGTAGGGAAAAACCCCATTTTCTAATCACCGGAGCTAGCCATGGAAATCCGAACACGGAAACGCGATTAGGAAACTCTTGCGAAAGGATCCAACGAGTTCATCGGCCAAACGGCTCCAAAAGTTATCGACCGACCCGGGGCGAACAACCTGATGACTCCTCAACGCATCAGCACGACTCAGAAACGCCACCCTCACCTGGGCCCTAGGAAACCCCCACCAATTGGAACACCCTGATAATAAAACCAGCAATCCGATCAAGACGTTAGGTCATTAGTCATTTGTCATAAGTCAGTGTCAGTTCTTACGCTACACGTCAGTCAAGTATCATCGAAACTTCCAGTGGAGCTCCTGGTCCGTGTACTCCGTTCCTACCGAGTCAAAGACCGCGACCGCCGGACTCCCTGCCAAGGACCACTATCCTGCGAGCTGCAGTAGCGCCATCCGGTACTCCAGCGATCCAACCACAACCACCGAGTCAGGACCAGACGGCGGCACTGCGACTTCCGTTGGACGGGAGACTTCTAGGAGACCTCCAACCCTAGGGCACGTCACGGGACGAAGGTGTTCACGCACAGTCATCCGACTGGGTCGATCAAAAGAGACTGTCACCGATTACGGCCGCTGAACAAGCCAGGTAGAGGTTCCTTCGTAAGCTCGACTCATCCTCATTTTCATTCTAGTCTATTTATTAACCCTTCATTTTCGACCAAAACCGAATTCTAACCATTATCGCGATTTCTATGCCTTGCTCCGGTTATCCGGATAGATTAAGAATCCATCGACTTCCATTAAACAGCTGAGCTCGAATCTCAGCAGCGCGAAACAGAATTACGCGTAGACCGCCATTAAAACAGTAAGAAATTTCCGCATCAGCACTCCGGCGTCCAGTAACCTGCCGCCGCTAAAGCGCGCTATTACGACACCTGAACCACTGCGACGCGGAAGTATACTAACCTAGAGAAATTAGGTCAAGGCACCTCGGGTGCCATTCCAGCTGATTGTATTTCAGACCTCACGTACGAATAAATGCAAATCTTAATACACTAGCCACATAGCCATTCGTCCGCACCCCTTTTTATTCCTCACTCCCCTAGATCCCACCAGAGGAATTGATCTAGCCGCTCGGATCAATCTCCTCACAAACTTAAAATATTCGTTACGCGCAAGATTTGGGTAATCTCCATCTGAATTACCCCGGCCTCGTATCCGCTCGGCCGCCCCGTAACAACAGTAAAAGAAGCGGGCAGACAATGATATGAACGCTAGTAAAAAGTTGCATATTTGGTGACATTGTTGTGATAATAAAGTTTCAATACCTGTGAGGCTATTTATTGGCATATTATTACGCGGCTCGCCAAAAAGATCGGAAAAAGCTGAGAAAGGACGAGGGGCGAGAGAGGGCATGAAATGGCAAAAAAAGGGAGAAAAGAGTCGAAACATGTTGGGAGTAGGGGAGGGGCGTAATCATGTCTAGGTTTTTGCCAGAAAAAGAGCATATGCGGGAAGCTCTGCTTTTCTGCTTCAATTTTAAGAAATTCGGTCACCGACTTGCAAGGACATGTCGCCGAATTGCGTCCTTAATAAAATTCATTGTCTTTCTTAACAGGTTTAATCCCGTAATTCATTGATTAAATCCTGTTCCATTTCGAATTCCGGAGTTGCGTGGCATGAAGAGCCTTTTTCATCCATGTGTAATCTCGAATATTCGGTGGAAAATTCTTTGAATATTCCACGGAGCTAGGGTCAGGGCCTCAAGGGCCTAGACCTTGGAAAGGTCACAAGTCGCGTCGACGCTTGCCGCTCCAGGAGCCGACTCCCAATTTCATTGCATTTTAAGCTATTTATGCGTTTGGATATTTCTATCTATAACCAACTTCTCTTGAAATTCCTTAGGCTTCGTTACGAAAAATTACGTTCAAATTGATTTTTGCAAATTTGTTTTATGCCAATAAATTTACATTCATTTTCTTGCTGTTATGAAAAATAGAGTTTGTTCTCTAGTTTTTAATTAATTTTGTACTGAACTCCAATAGCTGGGCCAAATTATGTTTGTCATTGTTATGCAAATGAAGCCATATAAATGTAGTGTAATAATTACTCTGCACGGTCATTTATGTTATTTGCTTTTATTAGAATCATTTTTTTCATTCCCATAGATTTTTTTTCTTGTTACTTAGATTGTCAACTACTGGATAATTGTCATATACAAACAAATATAAACACTGCGACGGGTTTTTCCGGCCCCCGGTCGGCAAGTCGTCCTACGCCCGGGTTCGAGTCTGGACCAGGGGTCGAGCCCGGTTTTCGGCCCTTCCGACGGCCCGATTTATTAAGGGCGTCAGGTGCGCGCGCGCACCTCGGGCTGTCGGGAACCGGTAGCCCGGAACACGATGACCCCGCCTGCTAATCGCGGCCCCCGGACGTAGCCGACCGGCCACTCAGCCCCGCGAGGACCTTACGCCCTTCGCGGCACGGCAGAGGTGGGGGGTTCGGCGCGGTTCCCTCCGAGTGCGAAGGTGTCCCTTCCGGTCTTACGGTTCGGCGGGAATTGCGGGAAGGCAATGAAAAGATAATAAAAATGGTGGCGATAACGAACCCCGACGGGATCGAACTTTTATTCGGGGCCGTCCACCTGGATCGCGCCCGATAATCAGTTAACCGTTACAGAGGAAAAGGGGGCGCCCGACGAACGGGACGGGCGCTTGGCGGGGCGCAAAAAAAAAAACAATAAAATTGAGTCGCGGTGGAATTAGGGATTCCCCTCGGTAGGGGACCCTACGGGCACAACGCCCGGCCGGGAAGACTTATTGGGCCCCCTTGGTGCCTCGATAAGGGCCCGGCGCCCGGAAACTGCGCCCTCGAAATGGCGCCGGCCCGCGGTCGGCACCCTATCCTCGCCCACCGCGTCCTGCGCGCACGCAGCCTCAGAATTTACGATTTCTTTCACGGTATGGGGGCTCAGTAAAATAGGCGGGCGAGGATCTCTTCCCGGACCTTCGTACGGACTCTACCACGGGACGCGATCCCGACACTCCTTCGGCCCACGAGGACCGGGAGGTGCCGCCCGGCGCGACAATGGCGGCCCGGACCCGATCCGCCACGCGGTCATCGGCCGACCGCACGCACCGAAAACCCGGGTGTCGGCACCCTCCGGCCGTCGTCGGGATTCCGGCTCACAATTAACGCGACACTAAATCCGGGACGAACGCGAGAAACGGCGGACGGCAAAATTGGCTCGCGACAATATCGGCGGGACAGGAAACAGCGCGACTTAGGAAGCCCCCTGGGCAGGTTCGGGCTCACCGGTCGCCGGTCTCTGGGCGGGAATTCTTCCGGACGGGAAGCAGCGCAGCGGCGTTCGTCGGGATGTTCTCCTCGGGACGGGACGGTCCCCGGCTACGGCGGGCGTCGGGGCGGGACGCGCCTCGTCGGGACGGGACGCTCCTGTTCGGAACTCTGCGGGAGCCGCTTTGCTGGTCACCGGAGGTCCTTCCTCGTGGTTAGTCCCTTTGGCAATGGCGGTGTCGTTGACCGGCCTTTCGCTCCCGCCTTGATGATCTCCTAGCGGGCCTAGCGGGACCTAAGCCCGGGAGCCGACCTGCCCTCTGGCCCCGCCGAAGTGGGTCACTATGCCGACTAATTAGGTCGGCCACCGGCCGATGGCAGCAGGTCCTCCTAATTGCGGGGCGCTTCACGTGTCCCCCGGGATTGGGCAACCGGCGGTACTCCTCAGCCGGCGCGCAGTGCCTTGGTACCTAGCGTCTTAAAGCCACCCTTTTTCTTTATTTTCTCGCTCCCCCGCCTTAACCTAATGACTGCCAAGGGGACCCCTCCGCACTCCGGCCTTTCATATACCCCTTGTGATGGGTGGGGAAATTCACCACGTCACAACACATAAAATATTATTACAACACTCATATTCTTTTATATTTTTATTGTAGTTTTCAGGATTTAGAGTTTATCCATTCGCCACAGGGTCATCGCAAAATCTGCTCCATAAGTCATTACTAGAGAGTCAACGATTGGATTGGAACACGGGTATAGTAATTGCTGCCGTTCATGAACACATTCAACCTACAGTGTATTCTGTTTTAGCTGATTTAAAGTCTCAACGCGGACTTGAAATAGATTTCTCCATACCTGGGCAATATTACTTTAAATCGGTAGAAGAGTGTGCAACAGTAAAAATCCAGTAAGTATATACAAGGTACAATATTGTGTACCGTATGTATATAAGATACTTGACATAGATATAAATAAAAATATACCAAAAATTTTAGAACATGTACAAATCTGCGCGTTGTTTACATACATATAGTTTACGTATTTTTCAACATTCAGCAGCCATGTATACTAGACATGTTAATTTGATTTAATTTAAAATTCCATGTATCTTAGATGTTTCAAGTCATATATTGCGACTTTTGTATGGTGGGTTTTAAGGTAACAAAGAGATGCCCCGCATCTTCCGATGGAACGGAGTCCTTGTCCCTAATTCTCACGCCGCGTCTGAGCTGCACCCAGTTTATATAAATTAATGCTCATTTGAGCGTCAGTCATCCCATGATATTAATATTTATTTTCGCCGCGTTGCCTTCACCATCCCTTTCTCAACTGGGGTCCCGATCTCACTGCGAGAATGGTGTCGAAAAACGAGGGTGAAAGGGGAAATTTGATTCTACTGGAGGCATCCCCGAGCGGAACTTCTACTTTCAGTTCAAAAAGGACTCTCGGACTTGACTTTGCTAGTGAGAGACCAGTTACCTCAATGAAGGTAACGGAGGGGAGTGTGACCGAGTTTTGTGACCATAGCTTTATTTTCGAGAATAGTCCGATCCCTTCTGAAACTAGTCGTTAGGTTTGCCTCGAATATTGTGGAGAGATTCTAGGAATGTTGAGCTCAATTGGAAAATTGCGCGATATAAGCCGATCACAAGTTAACAATTTTATGATGAAGGAACATCAAACTTTACGGGACATTAAGTATTTCGTATTCGGTAGACCGTGCGATTTCGTCGCCGATTTTCTCACATAAGGCTCAAGTGTAGCCGTTGTCCGCGTGACACGGACTTGTTTTCCACGTTAATCCCCACCTAATTACCTTCTGATTAGAGGGGATTCTTATGAGCCGAATTACAGGAGTAATTACGCCATGAACCCACGTTTGCGGTCTGCTGTTCGACATCCGCTGATTTCGGAGCCACTGCATATACTTGCGTATACGACCGCGTCTCAGCTCATTCAGATACGTCGTTATCTTCGCACCTCTATTACCTTTTTTAGTCGGTGGATGGCGCTAGTGGCGCACAAGGCGTCCCGTGCGGGAACACCTTCCTCTTACCTCAAGACCCTGCTTCCTTTCCTTAACCTCAAAGCGGCTGTCAAGTGCCAAAACGTAGTGCATAGGGACATATAAGAATTTACAGAAGATGAGAATGAGAAGCATTGAATATACTATGAAGTGTATATTACCGTCAAAACACCTTCGGTGTACAAAAGTTCAGCCAAATACATTTATCTTTATTCAAATAATTGGAAAAATAGCTCAAATTGCTCCCTTCCCATGAAAAGCTCAAATCAACTATTTTTGCCAAATATCGTAGAACGTTCATTCTATTAAAATCCCATCTGAAATCTTTTTGCCACAGTATGTCACAGTACATTTGATTTTACATATATTGTATGTATAAGATTTTTTGCTTCCTCAAACCGAAGACAAATATTAAAAACTATATCGAAACAAATCAAAGAATTAGAAATTAAATTTGAAAACAATATTTTATTTGGCAAGCACCAAAATGATCATATGCTAGGAATATACCTCCCCACACGGAACAAAAACTCTATTATAGAATATTTTCATGACTACGGGATGTTTCAGTACATGAGAAGTTAAAAATATACGCATAATATATACTTCACGGAATGTCAAAAATATTCTATTGGATTTTAGATGCACATTGTACGTATTAAATATGTTACTAGGATATCAAAATTTGCCCCAATTAAATACGTTTAGTAAACGTATAATATATCTCTATTTAACAGGAATTTGTATGTGTAGTATTTCACATGCAAAAAACATATAATGAATGTATGTCGTGCGTATATTAAGGGAAGAAAAACTGACCTATCAAAAACGTAAAATGTATATATATTTTATGCACGTATATATACATTATTTTACTCGCCTGATTGATATATGTATGTTATACGTTACTAGAGCATCTACATATTCACCAATTAAATACTCACTCGACACTCGACGAAGAAGGAATAATATACCGCGACATCTCGACCAGAAACATACGACCATACGTACCCGGTAAGCTACGCAAGCAAATATTTCAAACCGTCCGTCAGAAATTCATGTGGTCAGGGATAAAAAAGAAATTCTAAATAATACTGAGGGGATATACCCGTAAACCCCACACCGGTATGACTTTCTTTTTCATTTCTTTCACGGCGAATGGCGACATTTCCTCGTTTCAAACAGTTTTCAAACGATTTCATCAACTGATATAACTTGTGTCATCGTCATATGGGTCATATACAAATAGGGTTAGATGTCGGCATTGACTGATTGGTGAATTGAAGATTGTTTCTGGCGCGTTGTGGCCAGAAATAAATATTATTAAAAATAGTTTTGTTGTGAAAATAAAGTACGAAGAACAATTCGTATTGTATTAATTAAATTCATGTTATGACGATATCGTAATATTATAATTGTCTAATGAGATAGAGGTTAAGATCTAAGCTGTCACTTTTCAGGTAAAACATTTCACGACGGAGAAAGTAAAGAATCCTGTTTAACTATTTGACAAAATAGTTATTCTAAATTCAGTTTCTTTATACATTTACGAATGCCTCTACATTTCAGACCAAAGATTTAAGACCGCATGTAGAAGATCAGCTGGTGGCGGGGTTTCAAAGGAAAATATTCTTAATGTTTCCTGAATTGGTGGAAAGAAATATATAAAAGAGATTAAACAGGTCGAGGTTTTTGTCTGTTAATTACTTTTAACATTAAAAATTATTTAAGATTTTCTATTGACATTTTCAGAAAGCTTGTAAACTTTAAACTATCGATTTAGCTAATACAGTAATTTTTGTATACGCCATAGAATGTAGTATATTACTTTGCTCTTCTTACAGTTATCAAAATTAAAACAATGTGCAGTCACATCATACATTCGACAACAGGGACAGGAGACATTAGAGGATATTTGAGTGTTCAATAAGTGTCCGCGGTGTTTAAAGAGTGAACCAGTGTAATATAAGAAACCTGAAATCATTCATAATATTTGTTAATATTAAAAAAATTTAATTAAATTACTATTAAAATACTTTCAAAATAGAAGCATAGTGCTATTAACTGTTATGAGGCTACCCGATTTTCCTCAAAATAGAGAGGCGCGCATGCTATTAAGTATGGGTCAGTTACCGGAAGATAAATATCGAATCCAAAGCAACGACAGTATCGTCCGATTAAACCGAAAAAATAACAACGAGTGGAACAATCATCGAGGAATGTTTTGGCTTATTCGCACGCACTCCGCATCGAACTGCACTCTGGACCAAAACACGGACCTACTCTTCCGTCAACATAGTGACTACCTCAGCACTTCCGATCAAACTTCTAACAACAAAATCCAGAAACAAAGAAACCGGACTCTATCCTCACGGGCATTTCAAGGATAAGATCTCGTATAAAAGCGGTACCGAAAAGCAGCCGTCAGTAGTATAGAAGAGTTCAAGACAGCGTACAGAGCAGTCTCAGGAGCGAGGCTGGAGCTCTTTGAAGAGCTCACCGTACCGTAGTAACAGTTGTGCATTTCGGTACTCCGACATCCACGAGCCAACGGTGAGAAGAACGACGGCGCTGCGAATTCCGGACCAGCGGGAGAATCTTAGGAAGCTCCAACCTTAGGGCACGCCCCGGTTTGAAGGCGTTCACGTGCAGTCCATCGCAACCGGCAGGTCGCAGGAAAGAGACGTCACCGGAAGTAAAGGCCTCTGCGAAGCCAAAGTACAGGTCCTCTTTGAAGAGTTCCACTCTTCCACTCTTCAACTCTTTTACTCTTTTACTCTTTTATCACTCTATTTCGAACCCTGTTCCAAATTACTAACTCACAATAGAATTCGGCATCTACCTTCCGGTAACAACTATCAAATATTCTAACTCTTCAAGTATGAATCGCAACTCATTAGCCGCCCTTGCTGAGTAAGGCAAAGCGCATCTTGCAAGCAAAGAATTCCGCGTCAGCATTCCGCAATTGATACGCGGACGTATCTTGATTACACTTCCGCGAGGTGCTAGCGCGCGGCCTACAACGTCCTTGTCTCGATCCGCGACGATCTGCCTGACTCGGTGGTTGGATCGCTGGAGTACCGGATGGCGCTACTGCAGCTCGCAGGATAGTGGTCCTTGGCAGGGAGTCCAATGGTCTCGGTCTCTGACTCGCTAGGAACGGAGTGCCGGGGCCAGGAGCTCCACTCGAAGTTTCGATGACGACTGACGTTGACTTATCACAAATTGACTAAAAGACTGACTATCTCTGACTTCTGATCGGACTGCTGGTTTTATTAGCAGGATATTCCAATTGGTGGGGGTTTCCTAGGGCGCAGGTGAGGGTGGACTTCTGAGTCGTGCTGATGCGTTGCGGAGTCATCAGGTTGTTCGTTTGGCCGATGAACTCGTTGGATCCTTTCGCAAGAGTTTCGCGTTTCTGTACTCGGACTTCCATGGCTAACTCCGGTTAATTGAAAAATAGGATTTTTCCCTATTTTAGGGTACGGAAGGTACCTACGTAACATTATTATTTTATGGTCTACCAGGCGTTTCCTGATAGACCGTCCCGAGTCCTTTCTTAAAACTAACTACATAAATAATGGCTACTTCTAGTTACTACATTACTGAACGCAATCTCTCAAATAAAGTGTTCTCCGGAGATGACAGGTACTATCGTTTCCTACTCGACGGCCTGGCGCATTTTAGATAGCCGTATTCACAGTCGAGATTCACGCAAAAGAACTCAAACATAGCTACTACCTTCCCCGGCGAATAATTCCTGCAAAAAGTCCTATAAGAATCCTACTTGGAAATTTTTTCTACGATTTGGCTATACTCGTCTCGCCACCCTAACTGGAAATTCACACAATTTAATCAGCGAAACTTCGTAAAAAAACAACTGAATTTCGGTTGGAATCAAACTTTGCACAGGAATGACATCGACCGCCTCTTCTCGTCGTTGCTGTTGCTCGCCTCCTCAAAGTTCGTCTAAGGCAGCTTGATACACTCAATTTTTAGGCAGCACACAATTTTAACTTCCGCATCTAGTCAGCTCTGTGGTCCGGATCGAAGAGAGCGAGCCCCCTAGGTCCTCAAACTCCTTATATTCAAAATTCCTCTTCTACCATGCTCAAGGCGGTTTTCGGCGGCCGATTCGCCGAATTCCACGTTCTGCCTCCAATGCGGGCTCTTTGCTCGGCGCCGATCACTCGCAACGCGCCGAGTCTTGCTGCCTACCACGCGGTTCTCGTCCTCCAGGGCCGTTTCTTCGGGTTAAGGCAGTAGATCCGAAATTCTATTCTTCAGAGTGTCCCTGCACGTCCGCATCCTAGCCTGCCGTCCTAGGCGAAAAAGTCGGGGAGCTCATCGTCGCGGGAGGAATTCTTATCCTTACGTAGGGAGGTTGTTGAGGCCTCCCTCGTCCCCCTGGCCATCCTACTTCGACAAGGCGCGGCCGTAGGCCAATGTTTCTTTCACGCATCTCCATCCGCATCTAATGTGGAATCGCCCATACACCGGGTGCGGAATTCTGCCTTTCCTATCGGATTCGGGATTTAGCTCCAGGCTGAGAAGTAGAGACCCACGGGCAGTATATTCGGCTTTGGGCCTCGTGGGCTCCGCATCCTGTCCTCTCCGCGTCGCGTGGCTCCATCCTACCGGCTTTTTATGGGTCCCTTTCCTCGAAAACATCTTGTTCACCGCTCAGTTGTTTACTTCTTCAGCTGTTGCTTACCCGTCAGTTTGAATCTAACTACGCATAACTATCCTACACGACGGTTCTAACAAAGACTCGAAATAAGACGCATTACCCTGTGTCATCTTTTTTCTAAATTTCGAGGAGATAGACGGACTCGCGTACAAAAGTGTAAATGTTGATCGCTGTAATTTATCATGGGGAACAGACAGCTGAATCCCGAAGGATAACTAACAACCGATTCGCAAAAGATAACTAACAGTTGAACCACTGAGGACAGCTAGTAATCGAATCGCAAAAAGTAACTTTGAGAAACGTAATATAACAGATTTTTAATCGCTAATAATCCCCAAAAGATAGTTCCTAAATTTTTCCTCAAAATAAGACAGTCTCTCCCGTCGGCACGGGGTCTGACCACCGAGTCAGCTACTCAAAACTGTCCAAAGATAACAAAATTATTGGCCTCGTGACGCGTGCATAAACATGCCACGTTACAGTATACACAAACTTTTACCCTGTCTATATACGGGAGCCAAGAAAGCGTTCACAAGACCGTTTATTTCGAATCAGCCATTGATCATTAGATCGATCATTAATTGGAATTTCCAGCATTCACTTTAGATCCCGATTCAATATCCTTGAACACCTCCGAGTTCACAAGATCAGTCTCTAGGTCCATCTACAATTACTCAATCTGTGATCGGACACACGCACACACGATAAATTCTCGATTAGAGTATATAGAACATAAACCTACAAAATTACTATATGATAAAATTAACGAAATACTGTAATTTGGATATTAATAATGACTTTATTTGCAGGATACCTGAGGAATGTTACGTGATGAGATTAAACAAATCGCATGTTTCTCAAATTCTTGCTATATGGCCGCACCGTCATGCAACACGTCCGGAATTGTCAATGGCCTACCTTCAATTATTGGTAGAGATGAACACAAGTGTTGGTTTATTTCTTAGAAAAAATGATGCACTTGTTTCGTGGGTACTACAGAATGAATGGGGAGGTCTAGGTATGGTTCAAACTATAGAAGAGTATAAGCGACGCGGATACGCAAAAACCGTTGTTAAAGTTTTAGCGAAAGAAATAGCAGATTTTGGTTTATCGTCTGTTCTTTTTATCGTGAAAGGCAATGCATCGTCGCATGAAATGTTTACTTCATTAAACTGGAAGCGAATGAATGACATTCTATGGATAGTAATGAAAGAATATGAGACACGTACTTGAAATGTTAAAAATTATTCCGTAAGTTGAATTCTATGGCATAGATTGGTGATGTACTAAAACTGTAAAATGAAATCTCCTCAAGACACCTTAGGTGTAAACAAATTTCGCCAAATACATTCTTGTTCCTTTTTTGAATTGCAAGAATAATTCAAACCGTTTTTTTATTAACAAATGGAAATCAACTATATTTGCCGAATATGTAAGTACTTTCATTTTATTAAATACTTAAATCAGATACCATTGCCAAATTATTGTACATTTTGTTTCATCTAATACAAGTATATCTATTCTAAAAATGATATCACTTAAAATCATCTGTTTATGAAGATCTACAGTTTTCTATTTTCATCTCACCAAATAAAACTTAAAACTAAATCTGATGAAATAAAAAAAATAAAAACTCAATTTGAAAACAACATTTTATTTGGCGAGCAGTTAAATACTGACGAGAACTCTAATGAGTACACTTCGAGTGCTCGCCAAATAAAATGTTTTCAAATTGAGTTTTCAATCTTTTGTATGTAAAGGTCTCATTTCAGGAGATTTCACTTCTTTTTGTCAACAATTTTGTAAACGTTTTCTAATAAATTTGATTTAAAAAACATGTTTCTTTTTTCTTATTAGTGTTACGTGGCGGCCGAGTAGCTAGCAAGGTCGGGGGAATTTTGCAGATTCTTTCGAGCGGTATAGTGATTGTAGAAGAATTAACTCGTACGCGCGCGTAACCAGTTTATGATTTGAGAAATACGGAAAGGATAACCCGAGCGGCTAGGTCAACCTCTTTAGTGGGATTGATAAGTTTTTGGTCCTTAAAGGGTAGTTGGAAAGTTGCAGTGAGGACTCAGGAGGGTTTTTAAGGTTTCGTGAGAATTAAGTCGTCGTTCTATATTGAATCAAATAGTTCTATTTGTGATGCAAGGGGTACAGTGTCTATGGGGGTAAGGTGCGCAAAAGATATGCTGTGCTAAGCGGATCGCCGCGAAACGAGACAATGACGTTGTAGGCCGCGCACTAACGACTCGCGGACGTGTAACGATATATGTCCGCGTATCAATTGCAAAATGCTGACGCAAGATTCTTCGCTTGTAAGGTGCGCTTTCGCTTGCTCAGCAAGGGCAGCTAATGAGTTGCGATTTATATTGTGAGGAGTTAGAATTTGGTAGTCGTTACCGGAAGATAAATACCGAGATCTGTTGCGGGTTAGTTATTTGAAATAGGCTTCGAAAGATAGTGATGAAGGGTGAACGAATGAAAGAGTGAAGTTCTTTGAAGAGGACCTGTACCTTGGCTTCTCAGAGGCCTTTACTTTCGGTGACGTCTCTCCTACGTTCTGCCGGATGCGATGAACTAAATGTGAACGCTGTCAAACCTGAGAGGCACAGGTTTGGAGCTTTCTAAGATTCTCCCGATGGCCTGGAATTCGCAGCGTCGTCGTTCTTCTCACTGTTGGCACATGGATGTCGGAGTACCGAAACGCACAACTGTTACTGACAGTACGGTCAGCTCTTCAGAGAACCCCAGCCACACAGAGTATGGATTGACTGACTGAGAGGTCGGTCTTGGTAGAAGAGTGGTTGACAGACCGCCTCAGACTGACGCTGTGCTCTTTTTCGGTGCCGTTTTTATATGAGATCTTATCCTCGAGATGCCCGTGAGGAGACGATCTAATTTCCTTGTTTTTGGATTTTGTTCCTAGGGGCTTCATAAGACGTGATGAGGAAGGGATGTCACTATGTTGACGGATGAGTAGGCCCCATGTTTTGGTCCAGAGTGCAGTTCGGTGCGGAAGGCGTACGAATAAGCCCAAACATTCCTCGATAATTGCTCCACTCGTTGTTATTTTTCCGGGTTAATCAGATGATACTATCTTTGCTTTGGGTTTGATATTTATCTTCCAGTAACTGACTCATACTTAAACTAATGTGCGCCTCTCTATTTTGAGGAAATAGGGTAGCCTCGTAACATTAGTAATGTATCCATTTTTTATATTATATTATATACTTATTAGTAAAGTATATATTTTTTATATTATATTATATACTTATTAGTAAAGTATATATTTTTTTACTTGGTCAGGTTAAGTTTTAATTAATTAATTTAATTAGATCAAGATAGAAAACTGTAGATGTTAATATTTTTTATCGCAGATTTGTTCTTATTTTTACTTTTTATTCGCTCGATTTTTGAGGGCTGATCGCTCGGATCTCCCACTCTACAGTTGCCAGCCCCACGTTGGGCGTCAATTGTTATGGTCTGCACTTATTCCGAGCCTATGCTACGGGATAATTGCAGCCGTCGACGGTTCGAGCCCCGCGACTCCTGAGACTTGAAAAGTAATTTAAATTTAGTATTCAAAGATCCGGGACGGGTTCTGGACGGACTACTAAGGACTGACGATAAGGCCCTTTTCAGGGCCGCAAATAATTTCTACGTAAAGCAACCTAGCATTCATGCAAATAAAAATGATTAAAGAAACACCGACCTTCCTTTCCCAAACGCATATCCTTAAATAAAGAAAAACTCCTCCGTTTCCGACAAGCCACATTACGAATAAAAAAAAAATGTAGTCCCACCGAGTTTTTTTTAAATCGAATATACAACCTGCTATTACGAATACCAAGTGCAACCGTTTCCACCCCAGCATCCGTTAACTACCCACAGTTGGTAATGGCCTGTATTGTAATCTGTCATTCTAATTCGGGTGAAGACTTAAAAACCCCGGAAGGGGTATAATCGTTCGATTACCGTGCGGCGGTAGGACCTTTTCTCTGTTTACCCTATGAATGAACACGGCGAGAACAGCGCTGATCGGCGAAAAATAAATGAATTTTGTAACTATTAACAACTGTAATACCGTCACACGGGGTCAATCAGTACAATTATGAGATGTTTATGTTAGTAACATTTATTTATTTCTTTTAACAAATTGGTTTCAGTTTTAGATTACTGGTAAATATTCTTGAATGCCATTAAGACGCAATTTATAGGGTGAGCAATAGTTTTGATATAGCTTTTGATACAGATGTCTCAATAGACTCCAAGTTGGGGGTCTATAAGTACAAGAAATTAGATATATTAGGTCAAGATACTCAAGAAACAAGGTTTTTTTTTTCAATACAATCTGCTATTAGGAACATCATGTGCAATCCTCATCAAACATATGTTTTCTCGTATTCTTTAGTAACTCACGCTGAAAAAGAAAGAGAGAAAATAGATCTAATTTTCTGAGTTAAATATGGCGAACTCAATAAGCCAGTGGACTCAATTTAGAATTGGAGCTGTCAATTCTGTTTCAGTCAAATTTGAAGTTGATTCAACTACAGAATGTGATTGTGCTCCAAATGTAAGTTGAACGAACTCGCTTATTGAGATCGCCATATTTGACTCAGGAAATGAGTTGAATTTACTCATTCTTTTATACGCGTAGTAGTAAAACAACAAATCTAGAATTTCATGAAAAAACCATAAATGCAAGTCTTTGTGAATATTTTGGTCCCGTTTTTCCCGCTTGAGGGCAGTCTGGAAGGTTTCTAGGGTGTCATTTTTATACACTTGATGGCCAATTTTCTTAACGTTGTTTCTAACCATCTTTTCTCGATTGGTCCCGACTAAGACACTGAAAAGGAAATCAATTGCTAGAAAATTGATGGTTTAATTTTTCTCAACCTGACCTCAAATGCATTACTGTAAAATGTAGTCAAGTGATTGAAGTATGCACAAATTGAACGAAAAACGTTGGAAAACCTTAAAATAAAATATAAGTTTATGAAGCAATAAGAAAACCACAGTATTTCTTGTTAATTTCCTAATTTCATTACATGAACACATGAAACTTACGACGGTAAAAGAATCAAACATAATTCGAGAGAAAATGTTATACTGTGGTACGAATTGATATTTTTGCAGTGCCATATTATATGCAAAACTGTACATTTCGCGACGCTCGAACAGCCCCGTAACACCCCAAGTAAATGTAAATGGTAAATATTTCATTATATTAATTGCCTGATGAACGTGACACGTGGAGGGAAAAGGGAAGGAGGGATGTGAGTCATCCAAAAAGCCTTCGAGTCCGTGGACGCTCAACCTCGGCGGTAGCACGAGGACGGAGGGTTGGTGCGATAAGTGGACTGCATATGTGCCCATAATTATGAAAGTGGTCTAAGTCAAAATTAAAAAAAAAATGAGTTTATCAGTTATTTCACGTCATATTATTTCAAACGAAATTAATTCAATGTAATTTCGAAACAAAAAATATATGACAGACCACTTTCATAATTATGGGCACATATTTGTATTTCTTTATCCGCCCTGGAGGCCGTGCGTCCGAGTGAGATAGCCTATTTGATCCGCTATCCTTAGAGATTGAAGGACAGACTTATGCGGCCGGGTTTCAAGCCCTGACCAGGAAGAAGTTTCCCTTCGACGTGGTCGGCTTGGCTCGGCCGCTTGCTCAGGGCTCGAGGAACCTATACGTGGCGTTCTCTCCTACTCCTTCGGGTCAAAAAAGCCTCGAGAATCCACTACCATTCACAAAACTTCGCGAAAAAGTTGTCATCGCTTTGCACGGACGCGATCGGTGCTCCTCGCAAACACATGGCCCAAATTCGATCTCGGCCAATATGCAGCTTCGTTAGAGCAAATTGACGATGCAGCACCACGTACGCCAAACACGTGCGAGCCGGTCGCGAAAGAGTTGTCATCGCTTTGCACGGGCGACATCGACGTTTCTCGCAAACGGATGGCCCGAATTCGATGTCGTTCAATATGCAGATTCGAAAGAGCAAACTGACGATGTAGCACCCCGTACGCCAAACACGTGCGAGCTGGTAGCGAAAAAGTTGTCATCGCTTTGCACGGGCGAGATCGACGTTTCTCGGAAACGAATAGCCCGAATTCGATCTCCTTCAACATTCAGATTCGTAAGAGCAATCTGACAGTGCAGCACCCCGTACGTCAAATTCGTGCGAGCCGTTAGCAAAAAGACTTATTGCTGCGCTCTGATGGGTAGGTTCTTTGGAAAGGCGTAACTCGGAAAGTACGCAGCGTAGGAGAAAACGGAAAAGAAAATTTCGATTCCAAATGACGTCCATCGTCGATCCCCCCGTGTCCCAACTTTCGGCACCTGAACGGACAGGTTCGGTTCAGGTAGGGGGCGTTCGCGACCGGCGCGATGGATAGAGGACTGGATTCCACAGCGAAATTTCCTTTACCGTTTTTTTCTACGACTCGTGGTTTTGGAGATACAGCGGAAATAAGAATGCTGCGCTCTGATTGGTCGGTTCTTTGGAGGGCCGTAACTCGGAAACTACGCGGCGTAGGAGAAAACGGAAAAGGAAGTTTCGCTTCCAAACGACGTCCGCCGTCGATCCCCCCGGGTCCCAGCTTCCGGTACCCGAACGGACAGGCTTGGTTCAGGTAGGGGGCGTTCGCGACCGGCGCGATAGATAGGGGGATAACCGAGGAGGGGGGATGGAGCTCCCCCCCAGGCATATATTTTAGGGGTTGAAATGGCCCCGTTCCTTTCTTCTGTGTGAAGTGTAAGTGATAATTCGAACGCGTCAGTCTGAATTTTAATTGTTTCAATAATGCAATATTAATCGATTGTCTTCTGCTTAGTGTCGCCACACACAGGGGGGAGATCAACCAGGACCTCGTCGGGCCGAGTTTCCTGCTCTCAAACGTAAGTAACGCATCGACCTTCCGACCTAGTCTCGATATTAATTTACTAAAAATAATTGATTTTAATTTTTTCCTCATTTAGTGTCGGAGCTCAAGAAATATCCCGTTCAATAAAGGACTTCGAGGAATTTTAGGATGTCGAGGTGATGAAGAAGAGATTGACAGATCACGCCTGCTAATTTTATCGATTTCTCAATAAAAAGAGTCTGTTTTGAAATATCTGCTTCTATAATCATTCAATGTAGGATAATCACATGTTTGAATTCCTTACATTCGGATATCCTTACCGATAATGTGAGTTCTCGCCCCTTTGAAACCAGTTTGACTTCTGATCGCTAGGTGGTACTTCATTCGGACCATACTCTTTTATCAACGGTAAAAGTTCTCGCCCTTTTGAAAACAGTTCATATTTTCGCCGCGGGATGGCATTTCATGCGTACCGTACTGTTTTACCGGTCACGAATATTTCGCCCCTTTGAAAGCAGTTCCAACTCTTACAAGGGCGAAGAGAGCGCCAGTGAGCCGTGCCTCACTTTCTAACAAAGGCTTGGAACATCTCCCTGCTCATCTCTGCCTGAATCTTCCCATTAAATGGCAGAACACCGTGGAATCTCCACACGGGGCCAATTTACGGACAGTCCCGAATATCGGATAGATCGGATAAGCGCCGCCATTTTGAATCCTCCTCATCGCCCTACCGGAGTATAATTTCTCCTCAACTTGTCCAACTGTTATTTCTATCAAGATAAATATAATCAGGACTCTCCAGGGCATTTTCCTCGACCGATTAATTATTAACGATTGCCTTTAGCCGTGATCCCGTGGAAAATAATAATTCGGGGAAACCCGATGAAAACTTAGCGGAACAAAATGGCGCGTCAAAGTGCGCAAATTAATCGGGATTAATCCTTTAACGGCCTGATAACGGTCGAAATGAATGGATACTTCTGTAAATCTATCTCTCGGATCTTCCCTTTATAGCCAACGGGAATGGGAATTTATTCTGGACTACTTATTCTTCAAGAAATAAGGCCGAAGATCGCAAGTGCGTTTACTGTAACTACGATCGTTTCTCCACTTTTCCTCAATTTGCGTGCCAAGTCCGTGACGAATTCCCTAACCGGAAATTGTTCCCCACGATACGGTTAATAACCCTCCAATTTGCGGATTACTCCGCTTAATTTTACTTTCTGAAAGAATTTTCATGCGAAAACCAGCCCCAATTATCACGGTATAGAGTACTCACCGGTATAGAGTATTCACCGCCCATGATTAAAATCATATATTTGGCGGGTGTAGAGGTCACGAATCCGTCCACCAATCAGCGAGCGCCGTTTCCCGGCGACCAATCAGAGCGCAGCGCGCGAAGCCCCGACCAATCAGAGCGCGGCACAGCTTCCGCGACCAATCAGAGCGCAGAGCGCGAACCGGCGGGATTTACGTATTTACACAAGTGCTAAAAGACGTTTATAACGTAGCGGATGCCATACATCTGCGACATCTTCAACGGGAAAGTACCCAGCCCTGTTCGGATGCGTTTACGAGCGCCCGGGCGATTGAGCGCGGAAAGAAGATCCGATGTACCGGTCCTCTTTGTGCGTTTCCAGTTAGTCTTGAATCCCGAATTCGTTGGAGGGTGTTGGAGGGTTATGAATCGTCGTTGTCCCTGCGGACGCAAGGAGAGATAATGGCGGACGATTTCCCATATCGCGTGGAATATTCGAAGAGCTCCAGGGCGTCTTGTCAAGCTTGCAAAAACCAAATCGCGAAGGAAACCCTGAGACTAGCCGTGATCGTTCAGGTACGCAAATCTCCATCCCTGCCTTTTAACTCGAATTCTACGATGCATTCTTTCTGGCTAATACAGTTTATTTTTTTTAAATTGCACTTTCAGTAATTGGCATATTGTTCCTGAGATATATTGTGTCGAAAGAAATCGCAGGAACGATAGGTATTTTTCTTTTACATTGCTAATCACCGTGTTAACTTTTTTAGAGTCCATTCCACGATGGCAAGATACCCAAGTGGTATCACGCTAAGTGTTTCTTTCTCAAGCAAAGGCCGCAATCGACCAACGACATCGAACATTTCGACAGTATTCGCTGGGAGGATCAGCAGGAGTTGAAGAAAAAAATCGGTACCGATTACTATTTCATAAATGTCTCGATTCGTTTAACCGTTTCGTCACTCGTCGTAGCGAAAGGGTTAACCTCTTACAAATTGATATTCGTAAGCAAAGGGCTGACTTAAGCAACCATTAGATCGATACTCTGACACATTTATAATGATATATAATTAATCTTTGTAATTTCGATCGTAGAAGCGGCAGCGTCGTCGCCAGGTCCTGCTGCCGGGAAAGGGAAGAAACGGTCGAAGGCAGGTGGTGGCGAGTCTAAGGATTTCAAGATTGAGTACGCAAAGTCAAGCAGAGCTGCGTGTCGAGGTTGCGAGGAGAAGATAACTAAGGGAGAGATAAGAATATCCAAGAAAGATTATGAAACCGACGATGCCAAAAGGTACGGGGGAATCGATCGGTGGCACCATGCCGAGTGTTTTGCAAAGCTGCGAGCGGAGTTGCAATTCCTGGAGAGTGGGGAAGTGCTTGCGGGTTTCAAGAGCCTTTCCAAGGAGGATCAGGCAATGATTAAGAAAAGTCTGCCCGAGATCAAGGAAGAGGAGGTTCCCGTGAAGAAGATTAAAACGGAGACCGATACATCCCCGGATGAAAAGTTAATGAAGGAGCAGAATCAGAAAATGTTCGCTTTAAGAGATCAAATTGCTACGCTGACCAAGCCGCAACAAATTGAGATTCTTGAACATAACGAGCAATACGTTCCTAGCGGAGTATCGAGCGTAAGTAAATTAAATGAGAATCTTATTTTTCATAATATGTCGATGAATTGTCATGAACATTTTGGAAATTATGGAATGCGTAATGTGTATATAAACGGTTTATGTATATATAAGAGTATATAAACGGATAAATGTTTAAATATATCATCTATAATAATTGTTTCCATTTAGATTTGTGATTTACTGGCCGATGTCATGACTTTCGGATCATTGGAGCCTTGTTCGAAATGTGCCGGAAAGCTGACGTACAAAAGTGGAGTCGGTTATCACTGTACAGGAGACTTAATGGAGTGGGCTAAATGCGAGTTCTCTACCGATGATCCGAAAAGAAAACCGATTCGCATACCCTCTGAGCTGAAAGAGACGATCCCCTTTTTGTAAGCTCTTTTGTCTAAACCGCAGAAGGGTTGTTCAGGGTTTTTCTAACCTTTAAATGTAATATCCATTGCAGGGAGGCGTTCAAGCCAAAGGTGGAAAAGCGTTTAATCAAGAAAGTGGCACCATCGACATCAAGCCAGGTAAAAAAGGAAGACCAAGTGGACAGCGGTCCGAAGATCCAAGGTAAACCGAAGCCCTTAAAGAACATGCAGTTCGTCATCCTGGGACGTACACAGAAGGACAAGGAAGAGCTGAAGAAGGAGATCGCCCACCTGGGTGGGAAAGTGGTGACGAAGATCCACGATAAACTGGCAGCGGTGATATCCAACCCTACCGAGGTGGGGAAGATGAACAAGAGGATGGAGGAGGTGAAAGCACAGGACATCCAAGTGGTGACGGAGGACTTTATCGAAGAGGCCAAGGAGTTCTCCTCAGCTCCGTTCATGTTAATCAAGAAGAAGAGTATCTGCGATTGGGGCAGTGATCCGCAGGCCAGGTTGGCAGAATTAATGGTGAACGATAAGAAATCCAAGAGTAAAAGCAGGTTCGAGAAGTCACCCTCTGGCAAGGTGAAGCTGCGAGTCAAAGGAGGTGGAGCCGTAGACCCTGATAGTGGGCTAGAAAACGAGGCCCATGTCTACGAAGAGGGCAAGGTTAAGTATACGGTGTCTCTGGGCATCACCGATATCCAGGCGCACAAGAACAGCTACTACAAGATGCAGATCCTGAAGCACGACAAGCGGAACAAGTTCTGGCAGTTCAGGAGTTGGGGTCGCATCGGAACCACTATCGGAGGGACTAAATTAGATAAGCTTGACCTGGACCATTGCATCGATGAGTTCAAGAAGCTCTACGAGGAGAAGACAGGGAACCTCTGGACCCAGAGAGATCACTTCGTCAAGGTGCCCCATAAGATGTACCCATTAGACCTGGACCACGGAGAGGACGACGAAAACACAAAGAAGCTCTTCGAGTCGGATATCCCCAGCAAGCTGAAGAAACCGGTGCAAGACCTGATCAGGCTTATCTTCGATGTGGAGACCATGAAGAAGGTGATGATGGAGTTCGAGATCGACATGGACAAGATGCCTCTAGGCAAAATTTCAAAGAAGCAGATCCAGCAAGCCTACGCAGTGTTAACCGAAGTCCAGAGATTAGTGTCGAGTGGTGACGCAGACAGAACGGTGTTGATAGATGCTACCAATAGGTTCTACACGTTGATTCCCCATGACTTTGGAATTGCCGATCCCAAAGTGCTGAGCACAGTGCAGGACGTGCAAGAGAAGCTGGCCATGCTGGAGGCTCTCGATGAGATGGAGATAGCGTATAACCTCCTTCATGGTAAGACCGATGCCTCGAAGAATCCTATCGATGGCCACTACGAGCAGCTAAATGCTGACATCGATGTACTCGAGAGGTCCTCCAAGGAGTTCAAGCTCATCGAGGAGTACGTTAAGAACACCCATGCTCCTACGCACACTCAGTATGCTCTCGAGATCGAAGAGGTATTTGTCGTTAAGAGGAACAAAGAGGACCAGAGATACAAGCCGTTCAAGAAACTTCATAACAAGAAACTGCTATGGCATGGCTCGAGGACTACCAACTTCGCAGGGATTATCTCTCAGGGTCTGCGGATTGCTCCACCTGAGGCTCCTGTCACCGGATACATGTTCGGCAAGGGTATCTACTTCGCTGACATGGTGACGAAGTCTGCTAATTATTGTTGCACAAATAGCCAGTCTCCTACGGGCTTGCTTTTGCTATGCGAGGTTGCTCTTGGAAATATGTACGAAAGGTACCAGTCAGATTATATCGAGAAGCTGCCGAAAGGGAAACATTCCACGCTGGGATTGGGCCAGACCATCCCTGACCCGTCAAAGGTTTATACAACCGAAGAAGGTGTCGAAGTTCCTTACGGTCCACCTATTGCTTCTAATCTTAAGAAGAAATCGGCTCTCTTGTACAATGAGTACATTGTGTATGACGTGGCCCAGGTTAAGACGCAATACTTGGTACGAATGAACTTCAAGTACAAGGTTAAGTCCTACGTCTAATTCAGTTCGTGATGATTCCCTTTTCGGGAGTTGTAAACGCAGAAAGAGGAAGAAAGAAATTCCGCAACAGATAATAGAAGACATTCAGAAGAACTTCGATGGAATTATCTTAACACCTTAAATTCCCTTTCGGTACTAACTAGCCATTGTTAAGTTTTCTCAAGACTGGCATTTAGTGATTACAAGTGTGTGCACCGGTGCGTGAAAATTTAAACCTCAATCATATCTCTTAAATTCCTGGCGATGACTTTCTTCCTGTTCCTGATTTCGTGCCCTCGACATAACTCTGTTAGTGACTTATGGTCCTGTCATTTTGTATAAATACTTGTTGGAGGTGTCTCGTAGTACGAACACCTCCATTTAGATTTTAAGCGTTCTAACAGTTCCACAGAGCATTTGCACCAATGAAAAAGTATAAGTGAGATGTCATCTTACACCCGTAACCGAGTATCTATTTATAAGATGCATATTCGCCATTTAATCGTTTGACTGCTACGCGGCGCAAAAGCGCTGCGTTCATTTGTCTCGAAAACCGCGACGCAGCGCTGTTGCGCTGCGTAGCAGTCAAACGGTTAAATGGCGAATATGCATCTTATAAATAGATACTCGGTTACGGGTGTAAGATGACATCTCACTTATACTTTTTCATTGGTTTCATTGGTAATATCTAAGTCTTGTACATGTCACGACAGACATGCCCATTCCGATACCAATTATCATTACCTACTACTGTACTACCCAGCGTTGAGATATATATTTTTGATAATAAAAAAATTTTTTAACCAATCGTAGTGTTCTCGTTTCCCAGTAGCCCTCCAAGTATACAGTTTAAGTATACGCAGGTGTACAGGTTATTCGGTAATATAATTAATATTCAAAATGGAAGTCGAAATAAGATTGGTCAAACGTATTGATTCGAATATAACCATCTTCTCCTCCTGTCGAGAAACTGCGTCCACTAGGATGAAAAGCCAACGAATTGATTGGACCGAAGTGGCCCTTTAAACCTGCTCATCTCTGCGACGGAACTTCCTGACCATGGAATCCCACCAAAATCACCTTTGGTGTAAAAAAAAAAGACAAGTTCATTGCCTGATGTCATTTCACCTTGTGGAATCACTACGAACATTCCTACAAAGAATCAGTAGCCACTATTTTATTATTAATTAAAAAAAAAAGAGTAGAACAAACCTTCTGAAATAGCAGTAGTAATCACTTAGTTTTTACAAAAAAAGACCAAAAAATTATTTTTCATGTTCAACCTACTAAAGTTATGAAATCAACCGTTGCGGACAAGTTTAGACAATTTGAGCGGTGTACCGATGGCCTTTTAAAGTAGTGAAATCAGTTACCGAAAGACAAGTACAAATACAGCTCGATTAATAACCGTTCCTATAACTTTGAATTGTTAATATATTATATGAAAGTATCAGTAAATAAACTTTCAAAAATATCTAACGATGTATGCTAGTATAATACTTTCATGGTCTATCATTTTTCTCACTCTATGGCCTCCACTCGATTCTATAAGTGACTAATCTTTATTCTGAACAATTTAAAGGGTTGCTATGGCAAGGAAATGATTTTTCTGTACCATAAGTATTAGAATATGAGAAGCAGATGACATCACAAAAAGTATTACACTACAAGAAGTAAATGTCACTATGAAAAGTTTCTCACATTATTGTAAGGTATGTGACGGGCAAGCCGTCACGGGGTTCAAACCCCGCGCCACCGGGCCAGTGGCGCCCTCAGGCCCTGAGCCGCCGCGCTAGGCGCGCGGCCCAGGACACCGCGCCGGCGCGCCCGAGCCCCACCGAGCCGGCCCGAAGCTCGCCGAAGGCCCGGCGGGACGAGGCCCGCCGAGCACTCTTCCGTTCGACCTAGTGTGGCGACTACGTGTGTGCCCGACAATCTCGACCACGCCTGAAAGCCCGAACCGGAGCCGCCGAAGCCGTCCCTCCGACCGCCGACCGGTCGCCATCCACCTGCCACCGCCCGGCCACCTCACAGCCGTCCGCCTGCCCTTCGGTTTCGAGACGGCCGACCCATCCCGCCGGCCCGTGCCACGAGGCGCCCGCCGCCCGCCATTAGGCCCTGTCGTCAGCGCGCCCGTCTAGCCGTAAGTAGTTTAAGCCGTAGAGTAAGGTAATAGAGTAGGATTAAGCGTAGTTAGGGTAAGCGGTTAGAATTAAGTAATTTAATAGAATAGCCTTAGAAATAAAGATGTCGGTTAGAAATTCCGGGTCTCATTCTTCCCTTCCCCGTCCTTCCCAACTTCTCCATTACAAGTTGCGACTTACTGTGTTCCCATTCTTTTCCTAGGTCTTCCAATTGTGTCAGGTCGGTGAAGTCACGTCTCTGTATCCGTGCTTTGTATTCTAATGTGAGGTTGTCGTATGCAACGTATAAAAGTCTCTCAGATGGCATGGGAGGTTTAAGCTGTTCTGCGAGGGTTTGCAGGTGTAGCAGGTAGTCTGTAATGGGTTGGTGTGGGTGTTGCATGTATCTCTCGATTTTTCGTTGCAGTATATTCATATAGTCTTGTCCCTGGAATTTCTTTCGAATCTGTTCTTCGAAATCCTCGAATGAGTTCCAATCTTTCCTGTGTATGTTATACCAGTGTTTTGCGTTGTCTTTCAGTAGTACGAAGATGTTGTCTAACAATTGGTTATCGGTGAACACGTAGCTGTGTTGTAGTTGTCGTATCGTGCTGAGGAAAGTATGTAGGTTCTCATGTACTTGACCTGCATATGAAACTTTCCATGTGTTAATGGTGTAAATTGGTGGTTTGTAGTATGGTAGGGGTGGGGG
>NW_019394772.1:0-10583 GCF_000612105.2 Orussus abietinus | reverse complement strand
TGATTTTACTGTACCATAAGTATTAGAATATGAGAAGCAGATGACATCACAAAAAGTATTACACTACAAGAAGTAAATGTCACTATGAAAAGTTTCTCACATTATTGTAAGGTAAGAAAACTATGTCATTATGAAATTCATTATTAACTTTACTAACTATCTTTCTTACATTACGAAAATGAAAGAAACCCATCGTAGTGTCATTTACTTCTCGCATTGTAATAATTACACTACAATACAGTAAACATTATTTCTTCCATTCCACTAATCATCGTACAATTATTTCTCGTAGTTTAGTACATATCATTGAATAAAAAGTAGTAAATTACGGTATACGATGAGGAATCTTATTATCCCAAGATAAGTACTGGACTACGAGAAATAATTCTATGATATGTAGTGGAACGAAAGAAATAATGTTTATTATATAATAATTATTACAATGCAAGTAAATGACATTACGATATGTTTCTTACATTATCGTAGTGTAAGAAAACTGGCTAATAAAGTTAATAATGAACTTAATAATGACATAGTTTTCTTACCTTACAATGACGTGAGAAACTTTTCGTAATGACATTTGTTTCTCGCAGGGTAATAATTATTGTAGAATACAAAGTATTTCTGTCATTCCGCTACTTATCGTAGAATTATTTCTCACAGGCTAATATTTATCGTGGGATAATAACATGCTTCATTAAGCAGTACACAGAAGGTTTTAACCTAAATAGCAAATTGACGGTTTGAATTACGCACACGATTTTAAAAGTACTTATTATGTGTAGCCACTAGATGGCAGTTCCGTACATTCCCTTGGGTTGGAAAATAGTCGCGCGATGAGAACGAGCCTTGAAGGACTATCCGGCTTTGAATGTGTGTACTCACGAGCGTGGATTTTGCTCGCGTGTAGGTTCGTAGGTGAGGGAGACGACGACGAATGTGATCAAACTAACGTTGTCGAAATTTCAAACCGCTATAACTCCAGAACACCTTCACCTATTGTAATGATTAAGGTCTCAGAAAATAGGAAAAAAATAAACGAAGCGTTTCGTCTAGGTTAAAATGTTCTTCGGTCTTTAGTATGTCGGCACTGACCGAATGAAGAAAATTAAATGCCCGCTGGCAAGATGTTTCGAGTATATAGAGTGGTAGCGGCCATGAACTTGTCTGAGCCGCTACCGCGTCTCTTGATTATTGTAATCGGGGTAGGACACTAGGGAATGTTTCCTTGTAAGTCAGACAACCTATGGAGCCCGTTTATCATCAGGATAATGAAGTGTTATATGGTTAAATGTTTGTAACGTTCAACCCCTGTTTAACAAATTTAATTAAGATCAAATAGTTAGACTTTCTTAAGACACTATTCTATTAATGTATCATATTAAGGTAAACGACGCTTCTGTCACATTGTTTTTTAACAGATATATTTATATAATTCATTCTTATTAATTATTTTAAATGCTATATAAAGGACACAATGTGAAGAAAAGGAAGTTGCAACTGTGAAAATTAATAGACAGGAACAAGGTCCATTAAATGCGTGTATGTATATGCACATATATGCGAACCAATATATATGTGTGTGCGCGCGCGCGCGCGCGCGCGCTGACAGACGGACAGATAGACAGACAGACAGAGAGAAAGAGAGAGGGAGAGAGTCTTTCATTATATACCCAGACAGTATTGGACATTAGTTAATATTTGGAGGATATGTGAAAATGTCCGAAAATTTGTGAATGTCGGTATATTTCCAGAATGTTGGTAAACAGATATTTGTAAATCAGTATTTTGGTAACATTTTTGGAATATTAGAGAATGGGCATGTAAAAAATAATACCAACAAAAAAACTAACCAACATAAAGTAACAAAACTTTAAGTCCTTTAGTAATGTATACTTGAATGAGTAAAAAAAATGAATCCAGTTGAATTTAATATAATTGCCCCTGAAATAGAACATTCATTATGTTCTCATAGAAATTATATTTTTTTACGGACGCTATCAGAATTTGTGACAGGATTTTCTGAAATAAAAAGCCAAATAGTTTCTTAAAATGTATGCGAATGGTTATTATCGTATCATTATCTATTTTTATTGAAAAGAGATATTTTGGCAACTTTTAAAGCACATTTAAAGACTGTTTCAGAAAAACATTTCCTTTTTTACGTTAAAACGAGTGCTAAAAATCGCCAAATTTTCTATCTATTAAGAATGGATAAGCGACAACTGGACAACTGGATATTTTGTAAGAAAATGTTTAGTTTTTGTATTCCGAATGATCCTATCACGAATTCTGATGGCATGGCGTTTGTCAAGAGATATGATTTCAATGGTAACATAATGGATGTTATATATTTCGGGGAAAAATATATTACATCCAACTAGATTAATTTTTTTCATCACTTAAACGTGTATTACCGAAGGACAACGTTCTTTTACCTTATAGTCTTCATTTTTGAAATTGATTTATGAAAGTTATTTAATTTTGAAACGTTTAGACGGAAGAACTACCGAACCCAGTCAAAATGACTAGTTTAAGATGGCGCACAAAAATCGCCTGTAAACCCCAGCAGTAAGGACCTGTAAGTTGAAAACTCGCGCCCCCGTTCGCATTGCATACGATACTGGGCAGATCCGTCTTACACTTTGACGGGGCGGAGCGAATCGCGCAAAAATCCGCCTAGCGAGCGATCCGTCGCGATCCGCCCCGGCATAATGTGCGCGAGCCTTGATAAACCATACGCCACGGTCACGCAAAAGAAAAATATTATTATATGCAGAGAAAAATGTTTAGAAAGTATTAATGAAATATTCATTTCATATCAGCAAGTGACCATTTCAGATATCTTACAAATATTGAATATTTCTTAAATATCCATAGGATATTTAATGCTGTCTGGGTATAAAACAGTGTGTGCATAATCTACTCTATCCTAAGGTTTGTGCCATTGACATAAGGAGCGACTATAATCATATGCTCATGTTCCAAAAATATAAATATTTTCGGAAATCAAATTATACAGTTTTTATTCACTTTTCATAGTTTTGTACTTTTTTTGTGTCGTCAAATCTAAAAACAGCAGGATACTTTCCAAACGCAACACAAAGTGAAAAATGCACTCTACGATATTCTTAGTACAGAAAAAGTTACAGTTAACAATGTGAAAAGTTGTGTACAAATAATGAAGTCCTTGTAATCATTGAGGCCTTCCGTTCATCGCTTAAGGCTGATCTACATTCTTTAATCGTTACAAGGTCGCGTGTTATCTAAATGCTGCAAAAAAAGGTAATATTATTTCCATTGACAAGTTTGCGGTACAAGATTTAATGAAATAAAAAAAAATGGAAATTATTAAAAGGTGTAAAAAATGATTAGTAGTACATTTCTTAGGAATAAAACTTCTTTCTGTGATTAGCACACCTTGTGAAATATCATACACCTTCGTGAGATAAGTTATCATGATTTAATTTTGTTATTAGCAGTTCTACGTTTTCTACGCTTCTACATTTTCAGCTTAAGAAAAAATCGTACTCATAAGGGTTTGAAACTTCTGTTGCTTCCATTTTTGCCACAGTTTATACAGATTTTTAAGGGGATGTGAAAGTGGCATCCGAAAAGTGAATCGTTCAAGAAACTTTTCTATGAACCGAATCAAACTTTACAACGTGAATGTAGAGGCCCTAAGATAGGTCCTGAACCTCATGAAATTTCATTTTTATTAAAAAATGTTGAAAACATCTATAAACAAAGTGAGAAAAAATTGAAATTTAATGGATATCAGGACCTTCCTTATAACTTCCATATTCACTGTCAAGTTTGAAACGATTCGGTACACTCTCAGTTCGGAGAAAAGTGTCATAAAGTGAAACCTCTTCACAACACTTCCACATCACCTTAAGGAGGTATGCAAAAATAAATTGTGCTTTATGTTGCTGGTTTTATAAGATGGTACCAACTCAGTGAATATCAAGTTCTACAAAGAGAATTCAAATAATCTCGAAATCAATCAATTCCAAAGATAAAATATGGCATACCAAATAAAATTAAACCGAAACATATTGCTAAGAGTTTAATTAGATATACACATCAATTATTGGTCTATAGCTAAACATAATTTTATAGTTAAACCTTTTCTTGTCTAATATTGTAAATTTTAGTTAGTTTACTGAAAATAACAAACATTCAAATCAGAAGTGGTCTGGAAGTACCTCAAATACAGCATCTAGATTAACACTAAAATTGCGCATGGATTACGTATTTGTTTCATTGATGGTTCAAAACATCGAGATAAATCGAACGAAGAGTAAGTAAAAAATATCAGTGACATGTGAGTATCGCTAAATTTGAATATCAATCCGCATAATTAATATTATATATTTTTTACAATTATTTCGCATGTCGCCTAGACATCCGTGCAGAATGAATAAAATCTTTTTTGTACAAATTGAAATCACACACTCCTGCTTAAAGTACACAGAGCAAGAAGAGTAACCAAGATGGATGTACTGGAAGATACCAGGAACCCTCAAAGCAATTGTAAAATAATATGAGTAAAGATAATCTTATATAAGTAACCTCTTATTACGTATACATATTATGCCCTTTCTTTTTTTGTTTAATTTTTCTTTTCATCACATTCCCATGCTTACATATAATCAGGCTCTGATAGAGAATGAAGGTTTTTCAGAGTTTTCGACACCATTCATCATTTTTCGTCAAAAATGTTGATTTAAGTCTTTAATTACGTTAATTAATCAACACAGCGAAAGTTGAATTCATCTTATCAACATATCAACATATTCATTTATGTTAACCAATTAACATTCTACTCCCGTAGAGTCGTGTGTGTGTGTGTGTGTATATATATGTGTATGTATACAATGAGGCATAATCGATCTTGAAATTACTCATAGTCCTAATATTTAATTTAGGAACCCTCAATCGTTTATACACATAACAGGGTATATAATAATTCCAATGAATCCATAATTTTTGTTTAATGGTATTCGAATTACAGAGATAAAAATTCTTTTGCACAAAAACTTATCATTATAGTGTACCTAACACATCAGTAAATAGTTAAATGACTGTAGTCTCCGTTTTTGTGGTAATAAAAGATGGCATTTTATAATATTAATTCTTTAAAAAAGAACAACTGTTCCATTATGAAAAAATATAATGTAGAAAAATGAGGTTTTATTCTATCCTAGTAATAATACATACCCTGCATAATAGTATAATCTTGATTTTAGGCCCCCCCTATTAAAACTGCCTAAAAATGTATAGTTAGGACTATGATAATTTTATAGGTAAACAATGGGCTACTAATTATCTATTTAGATCATTCTCGGTACCGACCTTGAATCGCAAAAATGTTATGTGCAAGACTGCTTCTAATTTAAGGGTCTAGTAAAGCCACGTTAACCATATTGAAGATTGACGTCAGAGGCGAGGATATTGCATACAATTTCCAATCGGTACTCTCCGAAGTGAATAACACTTGCTAACAAGAACCATTACTTGTGAACCATTACTTGAGTAGATTTTCCCGAAATTTGTCAGCCGGTCGGTTTATGATGGATCGTGCATTGTCAAACGAGATATCACTCTCCGAAAATACGAAAATTGGCCCGTTGACTAGGTTAGGATTTCGAGGTTACGATTCGACAACGAACACAATTTCAACGCAAATATGGACCAGTTGACACGGTTTACACCTCCACTGTTTATTACGACACCCACATTTTGTCGAAAACGCCAAAATTGTAGCTAAATACCGCTTGAGAATTCAATTCATACGCGTTTTTCTCGCCGCTGACGTCCAAATTCAATATAGCCCGGCCGTAATGGCCGATCTAACTTTACTGGACCCTTAAAATAACACAGTCGGAAGACTATTAAAAAGAAAACAAAAATTATTAGATTGATCATATAGTTACCAAACTCCCATAAAGGATGCATTTATTTTCATATTCACTTTTCTTCAATATCGAGAGTTTATATTTTCGCAAAGTTCTATTCCACCTTCAAACAAGTTTAAAAATTAATAACAACGGAGAGATTTTTTAAATATAGGTGTATATGGAAGAAATGCAAAAGTAATAAGGACGGAACCCATTTAGCACCCAAAAAGTTAATTCGATGTACTTTCTTCAAAGTGCTGTAAAAATTGAAAACTATTATCTTTGTACGAAATAGGTTTTTTTGCAATCCCATAATTTACCATAACAAGATTCATGAAGTAAAATTATTTTAAACGACTTGCCAAGAATTTTAAAAAAGAAATACTCTTACCATGTACTTTGTTTCATGTTCCGATTGTGGAATAATAATCTATTTATTTTACAGACACTGTACAGCGATGAACATGAATGCCTACCCTGAAGACATGGTGGCGCTAATGCATGATAGGAAAGCTTTCATGTCCGCCAGTGTACTACAGAACAGTGAATCCGTGATGAATTGGCCTTCATAAAATTGAAGGGCCATGAAGAAATTCCTTCTTGGTCTGCCTTAGACACCCTTTTGAGATCTTTTACATTTATTTAAGGTAAGTAGTTAACGTAAAACCCAGAATCCGCTTGCATTCATTTCTTTCCAGATAAACGGTCATTTTTACTTTACGAAAAATTGTATTAACAACCCGAAAAATAGAGTATTGTTACAAAACAAGTTTTTACAAAAAAATAACTATTTCCAATAATAAGTAAGATCATATTATTCATTTACACGTCTGCCAATTAAATACACTGTAACTTGGAGCTTCAATTTTGGAGCAATTTTGTCGGCTAAAACTAAGCAATTATATTTCTAATAAGTTAATAATTATGTTTGCAATACATACAAGATAGAAAAACAATTTAAATAAAGCATAATATGAATATTTAATATTAAATTTCCATGCGAATGTCTCCCATTAAAGAATTTGTAATCTTTTGCGTAGAAAATCTTTCATCGCTTAACACTGCAAACTTCTTGATTTCTATACATAGATCAGAAACGTTTAAAATTAAATATCGTCTTTCGCAATGCTTTTTATACAAGAAAAATTAATGTAATATTGTAAAATGTAGAAAATAACAATTCAAATAAAAATGAGGCCAGTGAAGAATTTTCAGGAATTTCTTTCCGTCCAAGATATTAGAATCTATATGCTATCTTAAAGTACTTCAGCAATACTAAAAAGTTCGATTATAATTGATCTTGTTTCCTGTCTCTATAAATTAGATAAAGTAGAGAAATGTGAAGAAACACAAGTTACGTCATGTAGTAATTAACTAACAATACCTAGTTTTTAGAGTAGTTAACACAAATGCATTCCTCAAAGATATTACGCTTTTAAGATTTTCCAAACCCGAATGAATTGTATACCGGCGGCCGTACATAAGCCATATCTTTTTCGTGTAAAAAGCCGAGATCTTGTCGTCGGATCTATTCTTTCATAACGAATATATGTACGTATATTCGTAGAATAAAAGTACGATGTATCAATACCGTTTACTACAAGCCACAATTCTATTACATGTACACAATATGTGACAGTTGTGAACCTAGTAAACGTATCATACAGCCATAGATACACGTTCAGGACTTACTACTAGTAAATATTTGATATTATTCGTTTCGGGATTTGAAGCACACTTGGACTAGTTTTAAGCGAGGCTGGACGTTACATTCCTCACAATAAACCTTTCGATACAGACAGCAACAACAGTCGCTATCGAAGAGAAGTTTGCTCTTACTCTCGGAGTACCATTCGATAACTATTCCTCTCGTTTAATTCTTATGTGTGTAATAGGCATTCTATCAAATCTACTCATTGACCTAAAGTATCTGCTTCACGCCCAAGTCTGCTATACCGAAATCGTTTAACTGTAAATACGACGGTGTTCCATGCAAAAAATATATAATTCCCGTAGTAACGGTTTTCCCGAAATACATGAAAAAGTGTCATTTTTAAATTACAAAGTGAATATACGAACAAAGAAACTAGGATTCATCATATTCATTAACAATTTTTTTACTTATTTATACTGACATCGAAGCTTCGATATGACTTAAAAATAAGAAAGAATTTAAAATCGTTAGTTACACGAACACGCGACTTATGTAAATGAGTTAAATATCACATTACAATCAGGAAATATATATTTTGCATGGTTCATGGTAGAAAACACGTACAAACTGACCGAAGTATTTTGTGTACTTGAAAGAATACTACTTAAAAAAAAATCATGAATTCCTTAGGATTTTCGAATATCAGCCCGCTAATTGAAGCTAATTGGAGCATAAACAAACGCGTCGGTAACGTATCGTTATGTAATAATGTGATGTTGAATTCAATCATTGTACAATAATAATTCCTTCATTTGCTAATCGTTCACGGTGATTCACTTCTTTGATTATACAGTCGCCAGCATGCAATATTTAACTCTAACACGGTTCAGATAAAATACCCAATACAGTGTTATTTGACGGACTCTGGGCAATTCTGCAATGCACTTGTATCCATTGATAATGAGATGAAGGGCCTCTACGATGATTCCGCTGCAAGCTCTGGTGGTACGCTAACCCCCGTCATTGAAGGTTTCAAACCTGGGACGAATTCGGCAGCGTCTGGATTTAACGTGCTCTGAAATTTTAATCATTCTATGATGAACAAAAGTAAAAGAATGTCATCCAATTCATTATTCAATCTTATATTATTTAACACTAAGTCGCCATTACAACGCACATATATGTATTGTATAATGATGGGCCAAATATCCCACGAACCAGACCTTTTAACTATAATTATCATGTTAAAAAGTTCATGATTTTCACCATCGTTAAAATAAAATTCATCTATACCCGTTTTGGTGGTCACGTCTGTAACGTGGCATTTTGGCGCACTCGTCACAAGGCCGATAACTTTGCTATCTTGGGATAATTTTGAGTGGTTCGCTCAGTGGTCAGACCCCGCACCGATGGGAAAGGCTACCTTCACTTTGAGGAAAATTTAGGAATTGTTCTCCAAGATTAATGGCACTTAAGAATCAGTTATCTTTTGCGATTCAGGCGATCCGATTATTAGTTGTCTATTATAAATTAGTTGCGGTCAATATTTAGAATTCGATATAAGTCAGGCTGTTCCTGGGTAATTTGAGAGTATATTGCGTTTTATTTCAAGTTTTTGCTAGAGCCATTGTGTAGGATAGTTATGCGTAATTAGGTTCAAACCGACGAATAAGCGACGGTCGAGAATGTCAATAACAGAGCTGCGAAGAGGACGTCTTCGAGGACCACTGATTATATATTGTTACGCGATTTTTCGCGCACCTTCGTCGGTCCGCGCTCTCGCCTCCCTCCCCGTTCTCCGACTATCCAATGGGCGCCAGTTGATTTTTGGGTCCCCGGAACCAACAAACCGATCTACTCAGAATCGTAATTCGTAAACGCAAAACCTATCACCTAAATTACATCACGAAACGGAGAGAAGGGCGGCGAGAGAGGCAAGTTGTGGAGAGTTAGGGTCGGGGTCGTAACTGATCCAAGGGAGTAGGTGACAAAAGCTACACTTTAGCGAAAAATAAAGAAAAGTTGTATATTCTCATATATTCCCAGAGACTCTAGTACATCATATTTACGCGCTCGTACATCGCGGCCGGAAAAGAGGTCCTTCGGTGATCGTACCTCAGGGTTTCCATAGGACGCGCAGACGTCCGCAATGCTACGAGCCTAGACCAATAGACGCGAGATTGGGATCCCCGGGACTCTGATATCGTGCCTCACTGGAGCAATCGACCGGCACCTCGCCCTCGGTCCTCTTCTTCACACATCCACTCGCGGCACTCACTCGGGTCAGACTCTCCTCTCGAATTCCTCCACAATCCTACGCAACCCGAAATTCCGGACATATATTTCTCCTCCTCGGCGTACTGTTAGGTCGGGGATCGTTTACTCGGGAGCGGTGATGGCGATTACCCGAGGGTGTCGATCGGACCTGGCCTCGTGGGTATGTTCTTAGGGATTCGCTTCCAGATGGTTGAAACCAGCCAAAGACCTCGTCGAGTAAAGTAACGAAGATACTTTATTTTCAATTGCCTCTTGGTTTACAGGAACGATTCGTAGACTCGGTCGACTCAAGGGGACAAGCGTTCGCCGAGAGTCACAGGTGTCTCGCACGCAGGTTTACAGGATCGAGACGGTTCAAACTTAGATAGATCAGAGCGCGAGCCCTTCGGAGCGGGCCTTTTTATACTGGCCTAGGATGTTCTTAGGCGCGGAGGAGGATGCTTATTGGTGGGTTTTTAAGATTGAGGAGGGAAGTGTCTCATGTGATTGGCTTGGGGACAGGTCGAAGGGGAAACAGTTGGAAAGCGTCTTTTCCAGAGATTCTGGATGTTTGACGTTTCCCAGGGCGGTTATCTAGTTTGGGGTGCGGAAGTACTCGGATAAACAGAGGGTAGATAGGGACGAGGGAGAGCATGTCTCCAAGAGCGCTTTGGAGCACGAACGCGTCGCTTAATCTTTTCCTTAATATTACTTAGAATAAAACGTTAGGTAGGGACCTAACATCCCTCCCCCCTTAGAGGAAGAGAGCT
>NW_019394771.1:0-66326 GCF_000612105.2 Orussus abietinus | reverse complement strand
TGTGCCGTAGAAAGTGTACGTCCCGTTTTGTTTTTTAGTATACGGTTCTTGTATTAGGATTACCTCCGCCCTTTCTTTACGTATGACTTCCCTGAGTTCCCTTGTGACCTTCTGTGATCGTCCAATGTTAATTTGTATAATCTTAACTTTACTCATTTCTGTCCTTCGTCTGTCTGTCGTCTGGGGATTATCCATAATTAATGTATTTGGCGGCCCTTTCCAGTGACGCCAGGTATGCCGGGCACACTCTGCTACTGCTCGAGTGGTCTGACAGTCTGCCTGCTTTTTTGCAGATGGCGCACGTGGAAACCTTGTCGTTTCGCGGGCATTCTTTGTGGGTATGTCCTGTCTTCGCGCAGTGTCCGCACGTGTCCTTGTCCTCTTTACAGTACTTGGCTACGTGCCCGCGTGCCTGGCATTTATAGCATCTGGTTGTCTGAAGGAAGTCCGATGCCTTGCAAGAACTCCAGCCTATATATAGCCTACCTTTCCCTACCATTTTTTCCATAATTTTAGGTGATGCGTCCGCGACTGATTAATGTTTTACCTTTCATTATCTGCCGTATCGTATTCCGTATTCCTCGTCGCGTTTTCTGTGTCAGTCCCTGGTGTCGTCCTTGTCTCTTCTTTTCCTAGATTTGTCATCTGTCTTTCTCTTGAGAGCCTAACCGCGAGTACTCTGTCCTTGTTGAGTGCCGCTCTTTTCGGTGTGGCGTCTGTATCTTCCGCACTCGCGTCCGGCGACTGCGCCCTCTTCGCGTTACCCTCCGTGTATTCCATCGTCTCGCACTGTCTGTCGTCCGTCTTTTGTTTTCATTACTCTCGGCAGCTTGATCTCCCAGGTTTCCCCTTTTTTCTGTCCTGTAATTTTCCCCTTCCCGTCTGTTTTCGTGCCCTTTCGTTTGTTCTCGTCGTCCCCGCTCGTGGCGCACTCGTCGATCTGGCTTACCCTCCTGATCCCCTCCTCCTGCCTCAACTGCTCCTCCCTTATCCTCTTTTCTTCCTTCCTTCTCCTCTTCTCTTCGTTCACCGACGAGTCCGACGTCGGTGAACCCGCTAGTTCCCTCTCCTCCTCTTTCTTCCCTCTGGGTTCCATTTCTCTAAGCTCCTCGGGCTCGAGGTTCCGGTCGCGCGACGTGTCGCGCGGGCCCGGGCCTGACTTGCCTATCCTGCCTACCCTATCCACTTTTTCCCTCGCTCTTCTTGCCTATCTCGCTTTGCGCGCGCTTCAGAGCCCTTTAATTTTCCCTATTACTCGCAGTTTTACGTCTACGCGGAGCAGAATTGCACTCTTATAAGTTTCCGCGCGTCCCTCCGGCGTCGGAACGCCACGGGGTTCCTGACACTCGCGGTCGTCATTTTTTTATTCCTCGATCCTCGCGGATCTAGCTTACACAGTTGTGTGCGCAATTCAAAGCCCTTTCCAACGCCCTATCGTGCGTATTTTTCCTATAGCTCTAACCTATTCTATCTCATTAAGCTGGCCCGGGCGCCCGAGGGGCGTCCGTGACCGGACGAGGTGACGTCACCGTCCGGTTTTCCCCCTGACGCGCACCGACGCGCGCGGCGAGTAGAAAATCGGCTTTTTGCCCGTATCTCGCGAACTCCTCTAGCTATTCTATTCAGCTAAAGCTCTTTCTATTCTCCTTTTCGAGCCGCGTCGAAAGGCGTATAGAACGCCTCCCCTCGACTTCCGGGTCGATTTTTATTTTGATTTCTCGATTCGCGTTACTCCGATTGAAAGTCGATTTTCACTAAAAGTTTCCTAAAATCCGTTCCCGAACTCGGATTTTGCTCAAATTTACACTGTTATCTGCGCTAGATTCTGCCGATAATTATAAGCCTAACCCCAATTTCCTATCTGCAACACTTTCAGAGAAAATGCAAGTTGAGACTCACCGAATTTCTCCGGACGGCGTCCCCGCGCATACGCAGTAACCGTTCGGCCGCGCCACCTCGGCGTCCTCTCGGCGTCCTCGTTTTTTGCACTTTTCGCCTTAATTTTTCACTTAATGCGAATGAAAGGCACACCAATCGATTCGATATTAAATTCCGCACACGGAGGTACCGAATTCGTAACGATTCGCTCAGAAATTCCGCACTATGTCCTCGAAAATCACGGAGCTTACTGGGAATTCCTCGTTCATGGGGAATAATTGCAAGCCCCAATCCCTAGCACGAAGGAGGTTCAGCGGGTTACCCGGGCTTTTCGGCCAGGGAAGACACGCTGATTCCTTCAGTGTAGCGCGCGTGCGGCTCAGAACATCTAAGGGCATCACAGACCTGTTATTGCTCAATCTCGTGCAGATAGAAGCCGCCTGTCAGTCCAAGAAGATTTGTTTGTACGTCGGTAGTAAGAACCGCCCGACAGAACTACGGGGGCCTTAGAGATAGCATAAGTTACGCCTATTTAGCAGGCTAGAGTCTCGTTCGTTATCGGAATTAACCAGACAAATCGCTCCACCAACTAAGAACGGCCATGCACCACCACCCACCGAATCAAGAAAGAGCTATCAATCTGTCAATCCATCCGGTGTCCGGGCATGGTGAGGTTTCCTTTGTTGAGTCAAATTAAGCCACAGGCTCCACTCCTGGTGGCGCCCTTCCGTCAACTCCTTTAAGTTTCAGCTTTACAACCATACTTCCCCCGGAACCAGAAGCTGGTTTCCCGGAAGCTGCCCGCCGAGTCATCGGAGGAACTTCGGCGGATCGCTAGCTGGCATCGTTTATGGTTAGAACTAGGGCGGTATCTGATCGCCTTCGAACCTCTAACTTTCGTTCTTGATTAATGAAAACATTTTTGGCATATGCTTTCGCTTCTGTCCGTCTTGCGACGATCCAAGAATTTCACCTCTAACGTCGCAATACAAATGCCTCCATCTGTCCGTATTAATCATTACCTCGGGGTTCCGAAAACCAACAAAATAGAACCGAGGTCCTATTCCATTATTCCATGCACACAGTATTCAGGCGAAGACAGCCTGCTTTAAGCACTCTAATTTATTCAAAGCAAACGTACCGGCCTACCTCGGCACTCAGTGAAGAGCACCGCGATGAGATATTAGTTGGACCGTCTCTGAAAGGGGCTGAGCCCACCGGTGAGGTCCCACCGAGGCTCCTCTTCGTCGCTCCCTGCCTATAACCGTCCGTCCTCTCGACTTTCCCCGTCCGCCTGGTTTCCCGCATCGACGAACCGTTCGGTCGAACCGGCGTCAACGGTGTCGGCAACCTTTCGTCGGGTAGACCGATTCGGCCGATCGACCGACCCTCGGGGCTATGCCCCTATGTACACCGCCGCGGCGGCCCAGGGGTCGGCGAGGACGCGGTCACGGCACCGGGCTCTTTCGCTCAGCCGCGACCAGCACTAGTACCCTCCAGCTCGCACTCTCTCGGTCGACCCGATGGTTCGGTCGTGTTAATCGATCCGCGCGTAAAGACCGCCACCACCCCCCACTCACACGAGCCCGTGTTCACCCCCTTAACCGAGCCGCGGTTACCTTTAAAAAGAGCCCACGTTTGCCCTTTGACCGACCCGCGGTTACCTTTGAAAGAGCCCGCGTCTACCCTTGACCGAGCCGCGGTTACCTTAGGCCGGGTCGAGCGTTTCCATCTACAGTTAAGTACGGCCATGTTCCCCTTCTCCTCCTCCTCCCCCACCTTCTCCTACTACTTCCCCCCGTGTATTGGTCGATGAGGGATAGGGCGATGGGGGGGGGGGGGCTTGCACGCGATACCGGCACAGGTCTTATGGGCTCTTACAGGCCGAAATCCGATCGTCCGGTCTTTCGCTCTGGGGACTCGCGTAACTGCCCGTGCGGTCGGATTGCTCGCGCATTGCTTCGGAGGGTTCCGCCTCGACTATCAGTTGCCTCGGTTCCCTCGGTTCCTCCCGTCTGACAGTGGCACATAATCCCGGATCTCTGGGCAGATGTTGAAAAACGAAGTTTCATTTTCGGATTTTTTTAAGTGGCGGCTTAGGTACAGTATTGATCGGAGGGTCGAATTGCAGACTGGGGAGGGGACGAAACCTTTTATCTGCTATTGTGTTCCTGGGCGAGTACAACACCCCGCCAAGTACCTAAGTTGTCTGCAGGCGATTTCGAGTCTCGACATCGAACTGTTACGACCCATGGTCGACCGTTAGAAGCCAGGCGGGCGTACGGTGGGATCCCGACGCTGCGCCGCGGCTCCGTACGGCAAACGGGGCTCGTGCGATGACCGGCCCGTGGACCGATCACCTAGTAGTGTCACATTGTTTTGAGCCTTTCGACTCACGAGACTCCTAGAAATATCGTTGCCTCCTTTGACTAGAAAGGATACGGCCTTAGAGGCGTTCAGGCATAATCCCACGGATGGTAGCTTCGCACCACCGGCCGCTCGACCGAGTGCGTGAACCAAATGTCCGAACCTGCGGTTCCTCTCGTACTGAGCAGGATTACTATCGCAACGACCAGTCATCAGTAGGGTAAAACTAACCTAGGCCGTGCTTTCGCAGTCTCTATGCGTACTGAACATCGAGATCAAGCCAGCTTTTGCCCTTTTGCTCTACGCGAGGTTTCTGTCCTCGCTGAGCTGGCCTTAGGACACCTGAGTTATTCTTTGACAGATGTACCGACCCAGTCAAACTCCCCGCCTGGCAGTGGCTTCGAATCGGAGCACACGAGAGTATGATCGGCGATCGGCCGAAGCCTCAGCGCCACCCTTACACGCTTGGTTCTAGAATACCGTGACAGCCGGGAAGTAATATCCCTGGCGCTCGCGCTCCGCCTAATCGAGTAAGTAAAGAAACGATGAAAGTAGTGGTATTTCACCGGCGAAGTCACCATCTCCCACTTATGCTACACCTCTCATGTCTCCTTACAGTGCCAGACTAGAGTCAAGCTCAACAGGGTCTTCTTTCCCCGCTAATTTTTCCAAGCCCGTTCCCTTGGCAGTGGTTTCGCTAGATAGTAGATAGAGACAGTCTCGCGCACGACGGCAAGCCGCCACCGCACCCAGGGCAAGAGCCCCGTAGCGGTTTCCCCAGCGAGGGGAAGTGCAAATACCCACCACTGTCCGCTCCACCGCCACCAAGGGAACCCGCAGATCGTCAGCGCGGCCCGGAACCCCCCCCACCTCCCGCGTAGCCCGTGCACTCGCAAGGGGGGAGCCGAAAGGCACCCCCTCGCGGGCGACGGGCCCCGCGATCATAGGCGGAGAGTAGGACCTATCCCTTGCGGGAAAGCGGCTCGCTTAGCCGGAGCGCCCCGCCCCGTTACCAGCGGGGGCCACGTGGAGGCGGAGCCGCCGGCCGAAGCCCGGTCCCTGTCAGGGTTGGTCATAAGACCGTTTCTGCCGTAGCAGGGCTGCACCCCTACACCCTGGACGAGTCCAGGGCCCCTGTAGTAGGGATCGCAGCCATCCCAGGGGCGGTGCCAGTGCCGCAGGCAGTGGCAACCGCAAAGCAGTCCGCACAGTCCCGGAGCGCCATGGAGATCCACAGGAGCGTGGCGACTGATGCCTCACACAGGTAAGAGTCCTAAGCATACGTTCCATGATCTCTTGAGGAGGTGTGTTTAATTCCTTGTTCATTTTCTTGTTACAGATTACAGCGCCCCAGGATCCATGCAGTTCGTTGATACATCGGGGACGTCGGATTCCATAGTAGAGGTAAGTAATGTCCGGTGTAATTTAATTAAATGATGATCGTTGTATTGTTATTCCGTAGGTTCGCAGCTACACTGCGCATGCATCGTTTCCAAAGCGCAGCGAGGTATCCCGTCCTACGAGGAATTCTCCCGGTCCAGGAGTTCCTTGTTCTTCAGTACCTCGAGTGTGAAGGCTTCGAAATGCCCGTACAGGTTTCTGGCCAACAGGCCGGGGAGCTGCACCGGCCAAATTTCGCCGACATTTAAAACCGCCGTTTTTAGTTTTTCCCGGGCCTGCTCATGCAGCACGCAGTCAAAAATCACATGCTTTAGGGTTTCGGGAACGGTGCATTCGCACTGGTTGGTTGCACTCAACTGGTGGTAGGTCAAGCGGTCCCGGAAATTCCCATGTCCAGTAAGTATTTGTGCCATATAGTACCCCGGTCGTATCCATGTCATCTTTAATCTCTTGCTGATTCTCGGGAAGTATTCGTAAGTCATCCTTCCTTTCAGAGATCTTTCCCATCGAGTTTGCCACATTCCGAGGACGCGGTCCCGGACCTCTCGGAAGACCGCCGCAGAGGCCGCCTCGATTCTCTCTCTCAGGTAAGTGACATCGGTAAGTGTAAAGGTGATTCTTTTTCTAATGTAATACTTGGCCGCAGCCAGTTGTATCACCAGGTCTATGGGCATTGCGGATGCAAGCACCTGCAAGGCATCCGTTGAGCAAGTGGAGTATGCTTTAGTTATGTACAACAGCACCTGTCTTGGCGCGCGCGCGAGCGCAGTAACGGTATTTTTGTGTAGCAGGTCATGCCATCCGGCAGCAACGTACGCGACGATAGGTAGGAAGGGGCCTTTATATAGCACGCTGACACAGCTAGGCTTCAGGCCCCAGTTTGCCCTGATAACCGCGGACATCGTTCCGAAGATCGCTACCACCTAGTCGGAAATGTGATGCACCTGCGATATTATCCGCAGGCCACTGTCAATTTTGATGCCCAGGTAAGTGACAGTACTCTTGAACTTTAGGGGTTTTTCCCCTATTCTTATTCTGAGCGGTCGCGCCTCGGAGAGTTTACCTCATAATATTATGGCTTCGGATTTTGTTTCAGATAAGGTGAGGCCGCGCGAGCGACACCATTCAGTGATGATGCCGACTACACGCTGGTCCCCCTCCTCGAGTTCCCGACGGGAGTTTCCAGATACAACTGCGACCAAGTCGTCAGCGTAGGCAACATGCAGAATCCCAGCTTCTTCAAGGAGGCAGAGTAATTCATCAAAAGTGATGTTCCAGAAGGTAGGTCCTAATATCGACCCCTGAGGGCACCCCCGCGTGACGTCCTTACGATGCATCTGAGTACCTTGCTGTAATTCAGCCGTACGTCCCTCGAAGTAACTGGCAATGAGTCCCAAAAGATCAGAGGGACAGCCTCTTCTTTGCAGGGCCTCAAGGATGTTTACCCATCTGATGTTGTCAAATGCACCGGAAATATCAAATAACAAGGCAATAGAGTATCGACCCTGCACATCCGCCAAGTGTCCTCTGAGTCGGCAAATCGCATCCTCAGTGGACAGGTGCGGCCGGAATCCAAATTGCATGTTCCCCGCATAATTTTCATTTTCAATTATGGGTCTAAGCCTGGATAACACCAGTCTCTCCATGACCTTGCCGATGGTGGGTAGGAGACATATGGGCCGGTAGGACCGTGGCTGCGTCTTATCTTTGTCCTTGGATTTGGGGATAACACGGATGATGCCTCGCTTCCATTCCCTCGGAAAGTGCCTGGTTTCCAAGCAAAGGTTGAAAAGATTCGTGTAGGTTGTGATGTCACGTACTGCTATGCATTTGTGAATCTCCACGGGGACTCCGTCATGCCCGGGGGCCTTCTTGTTCCTCATCTTACCAAAAGCTCGTGCGACCTCCTGCGGGGTGAACGGTTCACTTCGAGGTCCAGGCGCGGTGGAGACAGACGCACATATTTCGGTGGTAAGCCGCTCGTATTCCTGGGGTGCAGGATCTTCGGGCAGGAGGGTATTGAGCAGGCATTCCGCGACCTCTCGCCAATCGTCGAGGACTCTGTCGCCAACCTTTATGGCGCTTAGAGGCTGGACATTCTTGAACTTGTCTCGGATCAATTTGTAGACGAGGCCCCAAGGGTCCCGGCTACCCTCCTCGGTGACCAGCGTTTTCCAGCTGGCCAACTTTGCCGCATATATTGTAATGGTATGCAGTTTTGTCTGTGCCTATGCACCTAGAAACTGCATCCGTCGAGGGTTCGAGCCTCACGACTCCTGAGACCGAAATTAATTAAATTTTAAAGTAAAGAAAAGAAACAGACTGGCGAGAGAGCGAGAAGAGCGTTTGCGAACGATCAACTGAGCGCGTCAATATTGTGGATTTCGGGAGGCCTGTCCGCGAGAACCGGTTCGAGCGAGTTTTTCTAATGATAAGCGCTCGGGCGCCGTCCCGTCTAAGTGAAATTCGGCGATTTAAATTTCTGGGAAAATGCTCGGATTTTCGGCACCTTTGATTTTCAGCCGATGCAGTCCTAATTGGATTAAAGGGATTTTCCCTGAGTCATGCGTTGAACTCGAAAAGGAAAGGATAGGAAAGGAATTGATCCTCAGTAAGAACGACTTATTCCATTTTCGGTGCGTTCTATTTGTTCATCATAGAATCGACATGGAATATGGCAACATGGGATGTAGAGGTTATGTGGAACGGGTGGTTTGGGGTAGAATTCAAATAGGGAACTAACAACCGTCTACGCGACCTCCGCGTACCCCTTCCCCACGTGTCGAGTTCTTACCGACGCGTTTGAATCAAATTCTAGTTGTTGGGAGGCTTGGAAAACGCCGTTGTTTATTAACAAGGCTTACGAGAAACGAACACCTAATTCGGGTGGCTGATCAGCCTTACTTGAAAGAATACGCTTAAAATTGGGTTTCACGGACTAAAGTCGACCACGGATCTATGTTTCATCCGGAGTTAATTTCTCCGGGTTTTAGTATCACTTAAATTAGATTATCCAGCCGCGGATATTGGCTGGGTCAAGGCTTTGAGGATCTGGAATTCTGCCATCAATCGCAACGTGCGATATTGAAGATGAAAGTGAAGGATTATAAGAGATAGGATTTTTAAGAACTAGGATGTGGGTGTGGTCGCTATACCAGGCCCACTGGAACATGGACCTGCAAATAAACAAAACAAATTCCTTCGTTCTATTGAGAGTTCTGTCCGTACTCGACTTGAGAGCGGCGATGTTCGGTCATCGAGTTTTCGGATGAAACTCTACCGAACGACTTCTCGTCCAGACAACTGCCCGGCTCGGATCGAGAAGTGCGATACTCGGTCACCGAGGGACGCGCAGTTGCTCCACGAGGATATTTCTGGGAGAAAGACGTTTCCCGATTTACTCGCTATAATCTGGGAGAAAGACGTTTCCCGATTTACTAGCTATAATCTGGGAGAAAGACGTTTCCCGATTTACTCGCGTTCGCGGTTCTAATCCAAGAGAGCGCTCCGTCCTCGGTGCTTCGCGCTCGCGGTTCCTGGCCCCTCTCGGTGGGTCTCCCCACTTATTGCATATATTATCGCGCATGCTCGTAACAGTGGCGCCCGTTAACCACTTGACCCGTTACAATATGTTAGCCTTATATGCCCTAAGGATCGCTTTGTATTTCAGGCGGCAAGTCGCCCTTTCGCCCGAGGCACGCGCATTTTGCATTCTTCTGCGCTCACGCCGCACCTTTTTCTTCTCAGCTACGAGCTCGGGGTTCCACCACGGGGCACCTCTGATTCTTTTAGGGCCTGCGGAGGTCTGGTACGGTGCGTGCGAGAGCACGACCTCCGCAAAGGCAGTAGCAGCCTCATCGAGTGTTAGTTCGCCGTGGGTAGTCCGAGAGAGAAGCTCTCTCAGCTTGGTGGTAGTTGGGTCTAAAAACGCGCTCCTCTCAGCACGACAGAGATCAAGGCGCCCAGGAACAGGTACTTGGAGGTGAGTTGAATCACCTTTAACAGTAAACATAATACATTCGTGGTCTCCGGAGTTCGAGTCCGGGACCACCCGCCATCCGGCTACTCGTTCACCCATGATAGGATCTGCAATAGTTAGGTCAATATTAGAGGTTCCCCTAAGGCCAGAAAAAGTAGGCGGGTTGCCAGGCTTGTTAAGGCAGACCAGGCCATGGGAGGCAAGGAACTCCTCGACTTTGCGCCCCTTGGGCGTAACTTGGCGCGCGAACCATAGAGGCGACTTAGCATTAAAGTCTCCTGCAATTATAATTCTCCTGCCTCCCAGAGTACTAAGGATGTGATCCACGTGGTCCAAAAAGGACTCAATCGGGCAGCGAAATTGGAAGTACGTGGAGACAAGATAGAATGACCCCTCCGGGCTCGTCACCTGTATGCAGACAGTATGTTCAGAACTGAGATGCGCGAGGGCAAGCACCGTAACCTCCCTGTTGAGTACTATGATAGAGGCCCAGTGTGGTAAGTTATCGGTACTTATTTGTGGGTAATGATCGATTCCAGGAATTTTCCTCGCCCTGGTGTATACTTCTTGGAGCAGCAAAATGTCTATAGGATTCTTGGCCACGTGTTCCCGCAGTTTTGCGAGAACAGCGGCCGACCTACTCAAGTTTGCTTGTAGGATGTTAAGCTGGGCCATAGTTGGTTTGAGCCAGGGTCCTGTTAAGCGCCATCTTATAACTTGGGCATTCCTTGCTGTTTCCAGAGTGTGCGTGAGATTTGCCAGATCTCTTACACGATGAGCAAGTGGGTGGACTCTTGCTCTTGGAGCACTCTTTGTAGACGTGGCCGTCTTCAGCACAGTGTCCACAAGTTTGATGTTCTTTCGTGCAATACTTGGATACATGGCCAAAGCCCTGACACTTATAACATCTGGTTACCCCAATCCAGTCCTGGACCCGGAAAGAGTGCCAGCCGCCATAAATTCGTCCAACAGTGCGGAAGTGGTTTCTTAACGCCGGGGTGGTCTCGATAACATAGTTGACGCTTTGTTCCTTATTGTTTTTGGAGGGAATTTTGAGTAGATAGGGACAGAGGGAATCTCGTTAATCCGTTCATGCGCGTCACTAATTAGATGACGAGGCATTTGGCTATTTTGTCTATATTTCACCCAGTTCCCCCCGTACATCGAATTGCGGTACTACATTCCATGAGTTATGGGGTACGGTTCTCTGGTACATTGTTCCCTAGCCGCGGTACCGGGGTGGGCGGAGACTTTGTGCTTGTTAGGCAGGCAGCACCGGGGAGGTTGTTGATGGTCCCCTTCATCCGATTCCGACACGCCCCAGGCGTCCCGGAGTAGTCGTGGTGGTTCGGTTAAACCGACGCCATGAGGCGGATCCGCCAATGAGCACCTGGGTTGAGACCAGTTGGAGATGGTTCTTCCTCAGGGCTCCCAATTCCTGGAGGTGCAAGGCTGAGGCACCACTCCAGATACCTCTCCAAGACAGCGTGGCAGAGGAAAAGAGGAGAGTTCTGCAGGCACCAGTTCGAAGCTGTCGCTGGATGTCCGGGTTGCCAGCGTAGTAGGCGACCTTCCGCGTGTGGGCCTCGTCCAGGCTGACTTGGTCTCCTACAACCTGGGCGTCCACGATGAGGGTAGTAGACCCCATCGTGGCAACCAGATCAGGTTTGCGGAGGCCCTCTGCTGTGTGGAGATGTGGCTCCTCTGCGACGTTGAAGCCGCATCCTCGTAGGCGCCTTGCTACGAATTTGGCAACCGCATTGTGTCTACGGATCCTGGTGTCATGGGTCCCGTGGCACTGTTGCAACACATGTGCTAGTATTTCCTGGGCCGCACATCCCGCTCTGCATCGTCGATCCCGCAGGCGGCCCCGCGATGTTCTGGACCGCACTGGAACAGCCGCAATCCGAAGTTTAATGGAGTTTACATAGTCTCGACCTGAAAGCAACTTGGAAGGGTTATTGATCCATTGGTGTTAGCCAGGTGTTCGGGCTGACTCCTTGAGACCTGCTCCATCAATCGATGTATGTAAGAGACGTGCCCATCAGTCCCTCACGTCTTTCCTGGATTGCAGTTGTAGATCGCTGTCCTGTAGTCTTCTCCTCGCCCGTAGGATTTCTGCATGGACGAAGGAGATCACGTCCGCCGAATCTGGGAACCGGCTTCGCCGGAGCTGCTCTACTCGCTCGGCGCGTAACAGAGGCATATTCCATCTAAGAGACGGAATGCCGAGTCCTCCATCTTCGACGTGGGCGTGCAGAAATGCGTTGGGTACATCCGGTGGTAACGCCAACCAACGGCGCACGTAAGCTCGCACCAATCGATCTATATTCCTAAGTACCCCGATGTGAGTCCTTCCTAGAACAAGTTAGTGGTATAATCGCGGAAGGAGATGGACCCTCAGCGCGTAGAGGCGTTGTTGTGGTTTTAATGGGGCTTTCGTGAGAGCCTCAAGCCCCGGACCAATGATGTCTGCTGGTCTTACCTTGCGCCGTCCTTCCATGGAGAACTCCACACCGAGGTACGTCCACACCGCTATTCTGCTCAGCCCTGGCAATGGTCCGCCCCTGGACTTGAATCGGGTTGTACAATCGACCACGTATTTCTTCTTCTTCCCCAGTCCCAAAAGCGAGACAGTGAAGCTCTTCCGCGGGTTGAGTTGTAGTCCGGACTGAGAGAGGACTTCTTCAGATACATCAATTAGCTTCTGGAGTCCGATTTTTGAGGAGGCATACAATACGAGATCGTCAGCAAAGGCCATGGCGTTGACTCGGGTTTCCCCTACCTTCGCTCCGATCTCCTGCTGCAGTTGCGTGAATAGGTGTTGCATCACGCAGTTAAAGAGGACTGGTGAAAGTGGGTCCCCCTGCCGAACTCCTCTTCTGGGGTGTACCAGTCCGGATCTCCAACCCGGCCCCTCCAAATACGTGGCGCTCGAGGCGTGTACGCCCGCCAGATATTGTACCATCTGACGAGGAACACCCATTGCCGCAAGGGATGTGAGGAGAGCCGTGTGTGCCACTGAGTCAAATGCCTTACTTACGTCGATGGAAGCAAGATGGAGGCTGCGGTGAGACTCGCGGTGTTCCGCGAGCACGGTGTCCAACAGGATGGTATTTTCGGCGCATCCGTCCGCTGCTATGAAGCCTCGTTGTCTTGGATCCAGACGCAAACCTTGTAGAAGCCTCCATGCGAGGACCTTGTGTAGGCCCCGCACCCAGATGGAGGGCATGGAGAGTGGCCGGAAGTCTCCAGGTTCGATGGCGTTCTCTTTCTTCGGTATGAACACCGTTCGAGAGTGCAATATAGACTCTGGTAGACGTTGGCAATACAGGATGAGGTTCAGGATGGTAGCCCTCATCCCGGCGGGCACCGCTCTGTAGTCCCGCGCCGTTAGTCCATCTGGTCCTGGTGCAGAGGCGATCGATGGTTGAAATTTGATGACCTCCACATCGGAGATAGGCTTCCACACTCCCTCAACTTCTTCTTTGGCTGGCTCGATGTCAGGAGTGGCGTTCGACGGGGCGCTGAACAGTGCCGTCCAATACGGCTCCATGACGTCCCTGGATGGTGGATGGGAATCGTTCCCTGGTGCAAGAATTGTTGTAATGCACCGGTTTCTCTTCTTCGTCCAGCTCCGTTGGGTCCGAGCATAGGCGTCCCGTCTCCTTTGTCTAGCGGTGCGCAAGGCTGGTGGTGGCTTGGGTGGTCCTTTGGACGGCCGTCTTCGCTTGGATCCCCAGGTGCGCTGGAAAAGGAGACCAAGTCGGTTGAGAGTAGTCTCCTTGCTATCGGTCAGGATGTCCTGGAAGAGGAGCTGAAGCTCCCTCACAGCAGGATGTTGCGGCAGGTCCTCAGCAGCCCAGGCTGTTATGGCTGCGACGAATGGCCTGCCGTCCTGGGTTCCTGTCGTCAATGGAACCTGGCTCCTGTTCGAGTTGTCCCGCGCAGCAGGACCTGAGGTCATCCTTGCTGTAGTAGCGGCCGGTGGTAAAGGCAATGGCGACCTAGATGGCCCTGGAGACGGCGTCGTCGGTCGTGTTTTTGTTGGTGGCGTCTGCTCTCTTGATGGTTCAGGCAGCCTGCCTGAGCGCCCTGGCGACTGGCGCGGCGGTAGCTGTTCGGGCGGTGGAGGCCGGTTGCAGAGGTCCTCCATAAGTGAGGCCACTAGGGCCTTGTACGCCGGCGCTCGTCGCTTTCCCTTTATAGCTTTGAGTGTGCGATGTGGGAAGGCTGTTAAAAGGGCCTCATTCGGAAAGCGAGTTCCTTCCGTCCGAAGCTCCGCCTCTCTGCGAGCCATCATTAAGGTCTCCTCCTCTGTCCACCTCTGCCTGGCGGCTGGGGCGTTCGCCGCCTCTCTGGTGTCGTACCAAACGGCGTGGGCGCGTCGATGGTGTTGCCCACGCCCGTTGACTGTCAGAAAGGTCCGTGGACAGCCCGGAAATTCACATCCATATTGAGTTCCGAGGTCATCAACTTGTGTCTGGGAGGCTCGGCCGGAGGGCCGAGCCCCTGGTTCATCCGAGGCTTGGTTCCTAGTAGTTGGGCCAACACAAAAATGAGCCATGGGGGCTGGCAACCCCCAGGGCCCGAGTGGCCGACTCCGAATCAGTCACCCCCCTAAGAGGGTGTCCGGCGGGACCACGAGGAGGTTGGAGTCGACCCGGGGTGGGAGAGGCTAACCGGCCGGGGCCGTGACAAAAGGTGCCTATAACGCATCCACACCCCAGCAACCATGACTTCTTACCACTATCCATCGTACGTCGCCGTCCCGTCATCCGGCCGTGTCATAAGATCAGATTGAGCATATGTACCGGTTGGCCGGTAGGCCGCACCGGCGAGATGAGGGGAGGATCGGGCAGGAGAGAGGCCTAGGTGTTAATCCGGCCTTGCGCATTGCTTTTTGCAATGCTCGCGCATTGGTTTCTCATTGAGTGAGGGCATAGTCTCTCCTATCCGCGCACATGAGGCCCCGGCACCAGTCGGCTGCTCACCGCTCCCCCCCTGAGGATCGTACCAGGCTCACGCTGACAGCCCCGGCCGCGGGCTCTCACGCTCCTTAATACTTCCACAGGGACGGGACAGACATGAACACCGTCCAGCGGCAGGGTGGCTCCCCATGCACGTATCAATCTCCCTCCATCACGCAGGCGTACCCGCTCCCTCGGGTCGCCATCATCAAGTGGTCAATGCCACGGCCAGGTGCCCAATCCCCAAGGCCAAGTAAGTATAAGCTTCCGTTCCCTTGCTCGATAAACAAAAAGAAAAATAAACTCAAACAGGACTTTAGCAATACCCTTGTCCTTTAGAGACGAGACGCTCAACATTTGTACGATAGATAGTAAGCAAGAGAGTCATAGTTACTCCCGCCGTTTACCCGCGCTTGCTTGAATTTCTTCACGTTGACATTCAGAGCACTGGGCAGAAATCACATTGCGTCAGTTACGGATCCAATTTTCCGACTTCCCTTACCTACATTAATCTATCGACTAGAGGCTCTTTACCTTGGAGACCTGCTGCGGATATGGGTACGAACCGGCGCGACACCTCCACGTGGCCCTCTCCTGGATTTTCAAGGTCCGAGGGGAAGATCCGGACACCGCCGCAACTGCGGTGCTCTTCGCGTCCCAAACCCTATCTCCCTGCTAGAGGTTTTCAGGGAACTCGAACGCTTATACAGAAAAGAAAACTCTTCACGGATCTCCCGTCGGCGTCTCCAGGTCATTTTGGGTTACCCCGACGAACACTCTTAGGAGGACCCGAATTGTATGCGGTTCCGCTGCCGGGTTCCGGAATAGGAACCGAATTCCCTTTCGCCCTACTGGTGTGTGTCTTTCGTTCAATTCAACTCAATTGTCTCTCTCTCTGTCTCTCTCACTTTCACTCACTTCTCAACTGTGGTGCGCTGCGGCGGGCGTGTCGTGTCGTGTCCTCTTTCTCGCTCGCTCTCTCCCTCTCTCTCTGCCTTTCATTCATTCGAATCGGAGGATCGAGTTGGCGGTGGCCCGACTCTCGCGCTTCAGAGCGTTCGTAACTCGCGTTCGGATACGGGCGGGCGCGCTACTCGCTCGTCTCTCGCCTTGGGCGAGAGACCACTACTCATCGTACGTGTAACGTAACCTCGCACCCACCTGACGGAGGACACCTCGGCCTCCTCTCCTCTTTCTCTCATCGACATCGACGACGACTGGACGCGGGGACTACCGGTACGCTGGCTGCTCGCGAGATCGACGGACCCCACCGGTCGGGGCGAGGCCTACCTAAACGCCTGCTGGCTCTGCAGACCGGTGCCCGAGCTGATACGCAGCTCACGCGGCGGGCGGCGCAGTCCCCAGCCCNCTACTCGCTCGTCTCTCGCCTTGGGCGAGAGACCACTACTCATCGTATGTGTAACGTAACCTCGCACCCACCCGACGGAGGACACCTCGGCCTCCTCTCCTCTTTCTCTCACCGACATCGACGACGACTTGACGCGGGGACTACCGGTACGCCGGCTGCTCGCGAGATCGACCGACCCCACCGGTCGGGGCGAGGCCTACCTAAACCCCTACTGGCTCTGCAGACCGGTGCTCGAGCTGATACGCAGCTCACGCGGCGGGCGGCGCAGTCCCCAGCCCCAGCCACCGACCGACGGGCGCGGGCCCGGGCCCACCCCGCCCTAGCCCGCGATGTGGGCTCGTAACCACTGCCCCCGGTGTCCATTCCCAGCGGCCGGGGTGGGGGAAGAAGCCCCCCACGGGCGCCCCGGCCCCCGCGGTAACCGCTTATCCCCTCGGTCTGGATTTCGCAGCGGATCACTCCGTTACTACCAGATGAGGGTCTCGCGCCCCTCGACTCTGGTCAGCCAGCTCAGGTTCATGGGATCGCCAACCCCAAAGACCTAGGACTGGAATTATCGCTGAGGGGGCTTTGGCCAGTCCGACCGGTCCCCCTGCGACACTCCTCCGCACCTGCATCGATCTTCATGACACACAATCGCCACTAGCTCACCATCACACTCACTCACACATACACCATTCACAACCAACACACACACCATACATACCGCCTTACACCCTCACACTCATCAGTACACCTGTTCACACACTATCAATCCAGCATTCACACAAATCAACACCGGGGTGGGGGACTATAACCCCCACCACTGTCAAGCATCCAACAACCGTCTCTTCCTATCTTCAAAAATCAATCTTGCAAAATTTCGAAATTTTACCCTAGTTTTCTCACATTCTAGAATCATACTCACATCCACCTCACCATTCGGACTAACAAACACACCCATAGCATTCAAGTCACGCTCCGAATCATACAAAGGGCATTCACACAAAACATGCAGCCAATCTTCATTCTCACCACCACAATCACACGCCGGAACATTCGCCAACGATCTCGTTCATACTCCCATGCCCCGTGAACAAAAACAATTCATGCATCGTCAGGTCAAATAATCTTTTCTCTTCTATCAGTGTGACCCTCTTAACCCTTTCGCTACGGCAGTCCGTTCCGCGGGAGTAGCGCCACTGACCGGGGCATCGCGCTGCACCGTCTCGCGGACACCGACTATAACCGGCATCTGTACACACAGCACGTCGCGCGGCCGCCGACTATAGTCGGTGTCCGTAGCGAAAGGGTTAATGAACCGACGTGTCACCTCACCACACTCCGTGCTATTCCATCTATCCTGCCATTCTTCATACGCTCTGGTCCTCAAAATTCTCTCCACCTCTCGCACCCGCAAGCCTTCAACATCCATCCCTCGTAGCCATTCATCCCTGTCCGATTCCACTCCTTTCCTAAGCCTACATACAGCACCTCGCCTCTCGCATTCCAAATCCCACGGGATTGTTCCAGCCAGCACTTGCATTGCTTCCGTCGAGATCGTTTTACAAACCCTTATGCATGCATATAAAATAACCCTCTGAGCTTGCAAAAGCAGCACTCTACAATATTTAAATCTCATGTAACCTGCCCATGCACCAGCACCGAACAGCGCACACGCGGCAAAAACACCATGGTACAAAATCCTCACTATCCTTCCTTTCAGTCCCCAATCCTTTCTCAGAACCCTCCTAAGTTTGCTCACCAACCTCAGTACCTTACTCTTGACTTCAATCAGGTGTTCCCTAAACCGCATACCCCCGGATACCTTAATACCCAGATACTTCACACTCTTCACCTGTCTTATATTATCTAACTCACAGTCATACACTCTCACATTCCTACAGTCGTACCTGCCTTTCAATAATATGCACACCGTCTTATCGCTGGACACACTCACTCCCACTCTACGACCCCATTCACACACCAAGGACATACACTCACGAATGTCACTCTCTACCATGTCTCTACTCATACCCTCAATTACTAAAGTCAAATCGTCCGCTTACGCAATCACACAATATCCACGCTCACACAAAACATTCAACAAATCATTCATACATAGATTCCAAATGAAGGGGCCACGAATGGAACCCTGCGGACATCCTCTTTCCACAGCACTCTACACAACCTCATTCACGCCCGTCATACAAACGATCCTGTCACTAAAGTAGCTCTTCCATAATCCCATTTCCTCGCAACTCGCCTCCTCAAGACCATCAATAGCAGCACTCCACAGCAAATTGTCAAAAGCACCCTTAAAATCGACAAAAATGCCCATAACATACTTTCTCCGTGAAGCCTCAACCAACTCATTCAAACGATACCACGCATCCTGTACCGATCTTTCTCGCCTAAACCCAAACTGGCTCTCATTCCACATATTTGCCTGCTTAATCTCCGCCCTTTCCATCAGTCTTTCCAATAGCTTCGCCATTGTTGGAAGCAATGTAATCGGTCTATAAGACCGCATGCAAGCCCGATCCTCGTCCGCGCCCTTAAGAAGCGTAATAACCCTGCCTTTCTTCCACTCCCATGGAAAAACCTTCTCATGCAAGCAGCCATCCATCAGACTTTTAAGCCAGAAGGGTATCGCCTTCCAAACAGCTCGCAACATTTCCACCGTTACACCGTCCAACCCAGGGGCCTTTTTCAGTCTAGAGGCCTTCACAGCCCCCAAAACCTCATCAAAGCTCCATTCATTCATACTATCATCAGTCTCATGAACATCAAGCCTCACTTCGTCTTCAAACAACCTCTCCTCCTGCTCGACCGGAAAGAATTCTGCCAGCAGGGCCTCGGCACACTCCACGTCTCGAGCACAATACCATCCTTCCTAATCCCACCTATACTCATCCTCTTCCTTCTTTCGCTAAACAGCTTATATACGTAGCCCCACGGGTCCCTATTTCCTACCCTATCAACGAAGTCCCTCCAGTTTTTCTCCTTCACTTCGAGCATTCTTCTCCTATATTCTTTCATTCCTCCTCTTCCACTCTCTCCAAGCTCCCTTACTCTGCTCCTCGTCGTTTTTCCGCCTTAACCTCTGGTATCTCTTTCTCAATTTCCTTACCTTTCTCCTACATGCATACAAACACGGACTCCACCACTTCACTTTACGATCCACATAGACTTTCATTCTCTCCATACATTCATCGTTCGCTTTCTTAATCCATCCATACATCACCTTCCATTTATCTAACGCACACAAACTTATATACTCATTTACACCATATACATCCGCATGCTCTCTCAAGATATTTTCATAATATTCCCAATATACATTCCTACCACTCCGTTTTGGATACAACATCTTCCACTCGCTCTCTATACACATAATCAACGCGAATCACATTATGGCAACTCATTCCCCATTCATTCACAACACACCATTCAAACCGTTCATTCTCACTTTCATGCTTACACAACGTAACGTCTATATCGCTATACCCTCGCGCCCCACTAAACATATAGATCAAACACGGTTCGTTCAATACAATCAAGCCTCTGCTTAACAACCACTCCTCCAACTTCACACCTCTGTCACCGACACTCCTAGGGTAGCTACCACGCATCTTGCTGTACCAAGCTCCCGACACGGCATTCGCATCCAAACCAAACAAAATATTGCGTTCCTTCACCCTGTCAAGAATTCTATCCCTATAATCCATATACACACTTATATCAACACCCCATCTGCAATACACAGAACAAACATACAGCATTCCGAACTCACCCTTCATCCATACACATACACCCAAATCATTCAAGTCACTCGCATGCACGCACTCTATTCTCTCACAGCACACAACCACAGCCTAACCACCATCCGCACTCGCAAACACTCTCATCCATGATGGTAGTCCACGCACAGATCCCCCGCTAACATAGGGCTCTTGTAGCAACGCCACCGCAATTCCCTTTGTGCACAAATTAACGCCCAAGTCGCACATCACAGCATACGCCCTCTGACAATTCAGCTACACCATCCTAAGCTTACTAACCCCAAGATAACTCTCAGTCACTGCGGGACTATCCATAGTCAATCCTGGCACCTCAACCTCAACCTATGCAGCGCTCTCTGGTATTCCGGGCAGGCCACATCAATCACACTGTGCCTCGACTCACAGCCCTTCAACCTACAGTTCCTACATTCCGGATCCTTCTTGCAGTCTTTTTCTAGTTGACCCGCAGAGCAACACTTCCTACATAACTTGTCCCGAACCTTACAATCATTTTCTTTGTCCTTTCGTCTCCATGTCCGTCCTTTCCCCGTCCTCCATCGCGGCTACTTTTCCTTCTAGAAAGCTGTTCTTTACTAGAAGGTTCCTAATTGTGTCAGAGACGGCCATTACCCTTGCCATGACGCATGTCGTCTGCGCTTTTCCTATTTTTCTTGACTCGTCTAGATAGTACGCTAGTATTTCGTACGTTACTTGTTTTTTTCCCTATTTCTCCGTTTATTGTAACAGTCCTGTCGTTTCTCAGTGTTTTTTTACGTATACGTTCGCCTTGGTGTCATTGTCAGTGCGTTTAGTCTCGTCGTCCACGTCCGACGTCTCTTCCTTTGGCTTTGCCCCCCCCCCCCCCCCCGGTTCTGCCCTGCACCGTTGCGTGCGTGCTTCAAAGCCCTTTTTAACGATCTAACACACGTAATTTTCCTACACTCCTATGGCGAGATAGATTTCTAACGGCGAGGACGTCTGAGTTGCGTATGTGGTCAAACGGCGTGACGTTACCGTGCGGGCTTTCCCCATGACGCGCACCGACGCGCGCGGCAAGTGGAAATTCGGATTATCGAGTTTAACTCGCGTCTATCTTCGCCAATCCTGTTCTATCATACAACGTTCTGTTTGGTTTATCGCCCCATGTCAAATACTCCGTTTTAAATTGTTGTACGACCCTTTGTTCGATTTTTATTCTCGATTTTCGGTTCGCGTCAATCCGATTGAAAATCACTATTAACCAAAAACGGCCCTAATTTCCGTTCCCGAACTCGGATCCTGGTCTACCTAGCGCCGTCGGAAGCACTAGAATATAACGCTTTCAACGCACCTAGCCGCGTATATTTTATTTCCTATACTTTTCAAGAAATCGTGACTTGTGTACTCACTTATTTTTCCGCTCGGCGTTTTCGCTAATGCGCAATGCGTCGACGTGTCTCGTTTTTCTGGGCGTCTCATCTTTTTCTTCTCTGGTTTTCTCTCGTTTCTCGAAACCACTTCCACTATGAATCAGTCGATTCGTAATTCGATTTCGAACACGCTGGTACCGGTCACGACTCAATTTGATTGAAAATGCCTCGGGTACGATTGAAATGCTCGGAGCGCTCTGTGGCGTGGCCGTTCGCCTTGAGCGGTCGCTTGGAACTACAGTGATAGGGACATTAAATTTCATTCGGCCAGTACACGGGGGTGCCCCCCTGACTGCACCTGTAACAATACTTATCAGCGCCTATTGGTATCCGTAGGCTCCGGCCTCTCTACCATCCGTTCGCCCTTTCCCAGAGCGGCGAGTTCAGAAAAAATGCGGATTCCATCGGCCGGTCAACAAACCGTGAGATGCGTTTAGCCATCCGGGAACGCAGGGACGCGTCTACACACCGTCTTGTACCCTGCTGTTTCCGTGAAGAGCCCTGTGGAAGCAGCATCTCTGCGTCCGCGTGACGTTGGAATCCGTGCAACACCCAGCGGACAGGAAAGACGGGTAATTAGCCCGTCTTCGCTCACCTCGGCTGGTTTGAGATGGTCCCGAGGTCAAAGTAAACCCACTGCCTACAAGACCTTCGACTCATCGGACCTCGTTCGCACCCCTGTGCTCTTTTTTTTGGGCCGGTCGGTATAGGTGGCATATCCCTGCCGCGGGCTCATACAGCGCGCGAAGCGTACGTGGCCCGCAAGATCAGGTCCCACCGCAATGTTTCCACCGGTATCTCAAGGGGAGAGGAGCACTTCTGCCAACCTCAAATCGACACGTGGTCTACGCCGCGTTTGGTTGGACAGGTCTCTTTCTACACCTAATCTAATGTCTTAGTTGGCGAAGCGAACAGGGCTCTATTCAGCGTACGTTTTTCGGGACATCCTGCACTACTCAAAAGGATTCAGCCCATCCTTAGCGTACTCGAGTGACCTCACGTTTCCAGACCGCTCCATCGAGGAGGTGGACAGTTAGCACTTGCCCCCTACCCGCCCGCGCACGCTCCACAGTGCGCTTGCGTAGATCGTAACTTCTACGTCTGTCCAGAGTTGTTCACACTCGGTGTGGCTATCTCCACACCTTGGGTAGGACTCAATAAGTTGCCGACTCAGTGGGGGGATTTTTTGCGGTTCAGTAGATAGGGATAGTGCCGATATACTGATTTGCACCCACTGCACCTGTGGTCGATTGATTACCTATCGGCTCCCCTTTGCGGGGTAATATACATAACCACGCCCAGCTCGCCCCTGCAAAGAGAGGACGGGCCGGGAAAAACCCGAATGCCCCGGCTCGGTCGACAAACCCTGGGGAGGCGCTAGCCAGCCGGGGCTTCCACGACGCACTCCCGAAGGAGGCCGCTTGACCCCGGTCTGATGCCCGCGGGGAACTTCGTTGAAGTCCCTCCCCTGCGCCACGCGTGGTGCGAGCATTCGCGCAAGGCCACACCTGAAACGCAATGCTCCAGTGTGGGTTGGGATGTGCTCGGAACGTAGTCGATTCACATATATGTTGTTATGGTATGCAGCTTTAGTCCGTGCCTCTGCAACAGAAAACCTTCGTCCTTCGAGGGTTCGAGCCTCACGACTCCTGAAACCGAAATGAATTTAATTCTAACTTGTAAAAGAACACGAGACTGGCGAGAGAGTGCGGAAATCGTTACGCCGTCGATCAGCTCAGCGTGTCAATATTACGGATTTCGGGAGGCCCGTCCGCGAGAAATGGTTCGAGCGAGTTTTTCTACGCCTGGGCGCAACAACGCAGTCCTGCCTGAAGTGAAATTTGGTGATTTAGCTTTCTGGGAAAGTTCTTCAATATTCAGCCTCTTTAATTTGATTAGGTGCAATCCTAATCGGATTAAGGAGATTTTTTCCTGGCCCAGGTACTCGGATCGGGAGAGAAAAAAAAAGGAAACGAGTCTCAGTAAGAACGGCTTATTCCATCAAGGGTCCGTTCTATTTGTTCACCATCGAATCGACAAAGGAACATGGAAAACAAAGGTTATTTGGATAATTTACTGTAGGGTAGGATTCAGATCGGCCTTAATAACCGTCCTCGCGTCTCTTCGCGTTTCCCCTTCCCCAAGGCTCGAATTCTTACCTAAGCGTTTGATTTGAAATTTGACCGTTGGTAGGCTCGAGATATAGAGTTGTTAATTTACAACTTCAATGAGAATCTGGAACTTAATTAGGGGTGACTGATAAGTCCCATTTGAAATAATGCTCTCTAATTAATTTGGGCTCGCGGACTAAAATCAACTGCGGATTTACCAGGTATAAGTATAAGCTTAACTCCGCTGTTTTTCAGTCAGAAAAACACATGCTTTTTTCATAGAAAGCGAAAAAATAATTTATTCAAAGTACTGGCCCTCGCTAGCTACACATCTGTCCCATTTCTCGGGCAATTTGTGGATATCACGCCAAAAAAATTTTTTCTCTTTCGAGGCAAACCACTCATCAAGCCATTGTTGGACATCTTCGTAAGAATCGAAGTGTTGCTCAGCGAGCGCGTGGCTCATCGACGAAAACAGGTGGTAGTCAGAAAGGGGCCAGGTCGGGTGAATAAGCGGTATGGGGTAGCACCTCCCAGTTGAGTGCCTCCACGTAGTTTCGGACCATTTTTTACGTGTGCGACGTTACGTTGTCGTGGATGAAAATCAGCTTGTCATGTTTTTGCTGAGAATCCGGCCTTTTTTCACGAAGAGCACAGTGCAATTTGATCAGTTGTTGGTGGTAGCGATAGGCACTGACAGTTTCACCAAGTTTCAACAGCTCGTTGTAGACGATACCCTGCTGATTCCACCAAACGCACAGCATAGTCTTCCGTCTGAAGCGATTTGGTCTTGCGGATCATTTTGATCGTTGACCGGGATCAACGCACGATTTCTTGTGTTTAGGGTGCTCGAAAAATATCCACTTTCCATCGCCAGTCACAATCCGATGCAGGAGCGACTTTCTTTTTTGTTCGGCAAGCAAGATTTCCCATGTGTTTTGACGTCGCTCCATCTGTCTATCGGTCAATTCATGCGGCATCCATTTTCCGATATCTTGAACCTTTCCCATTGCACGTAGGCACATGGAAATGGCTGGTTGAGTAATATTCCATTGCTGGGCAAGCGTTTTTTGCGATTAGGTATCGTCTTCGTCCAAAAGAGACTGCAACTGATGGTCCTCAACTTTCCAGAGACGATTTTCATGCTTCTTGTCGCTCTGGTTAAAATTGCCGTCTTTGAACTGACGAAACGAATCTCTGCACGTTGTTTCCGATAAAGCAGTGTCGCCATAGGCCTCCACAAGCATTCGATACGATTTGGCAGCCGATTTCTTCAAATTGAAGCAGAAAAGCAGAGCTTCCCGCATATGCTTTTTTTCGGACAAAAATCTAGACATGATTACCAAATGAAAAATGTATGTTGTATGAAATCGCTAATGATGTGCACTGATTATTGTTGACATATGTCAAACTCATACAAAATAGAAGTATGGCGTGTCCATTGTAACTTAATATGCTGACTAACGCAATCTATTAGCAAACAACGGATTTAAGCTTATACACCTGGTATGCATCTCCCAGAGTTATTCCCTCCTAGTCTTAGGATCACTTACAAGGAAACATTCCCAAGTGTCCGCCCCCGATCTTATTGATTTCCATATACAGTGGTACCTCGATATACGAGTTTAATTCGTTCCGTACCCTTACTCGTATGTCAAATTGCTCGTATCTCAAAGCAATTTTCCCCATTGAAATTAATTGAAATGCCATTAATCCGTTCCAGCTCCCAAAAAACCACCTCAGTTGTTTTTGTTATGTGTTTTTGAATAAGAAAAATGTATTTACAAGAAGAAACATTTATTTATAAATAACAAATACATATTCTACCCCCGGATACCTTAATACCCAGATACTTCACACTCTCCACCTGTCTTATATTATCTAACTCACAGTCATACATTCCTACAGTCGTACCTGCCTTTCAATGACATGCACACCGTCTTATAGCTGGACACACTCACTCCCACTCTACGACCCCATTCACACACCAAGGATATACACTCACGAATGTCACTCTCTACTATGTCTCTACTCATACCCTCAATTACTAAAGTCAAATCGTCCGCTTACGCAATCACACAATATCCACGCTCACACAAAACATTCAACAAATCATTCATACATAGATTCCAAATGAAGGGGCCACAAATGGAACCCTGCGGACATCCTCTTTCCACAGCACTCTACACAACCTCATTCACGCCCGTCATACAAACCATCCTGTCACTAAAGTAGCTCTTTCATAATCCCATTTCCTCGCAACTCGCCCCCTCAAGACCACCAATAGCAGCACTCCACAGCAAATTGTCAAAAGCACCCTTAAAATCGACAAAAATGCCCATAACATACTTTCAGTCTTTCCAATAGCTTCGCCATTGTTGGAAGCAATGTAATCGGTCAATAAGACCGCATGCAAGCCAGATCCTTGTCCGCGCCCTTAAGAAGCGTAATAACCCTGCCTTTCTTCCACTCCCATGGAAAAACCTTCTCATGCAAGCAGCCATCCAACAGACTTTTAAGCCAGAAGGGTATCGCCTTTCAAACAGCTCGCAATATTTCCACCGTTACACCGTCCAACCCTGGGGCCTTTTTCAGTCTAGAGGCCTTCACAGCCCCCAAAACCTCATCAAAGCTCCATTCATTCATACTATCATCAGTCTCATGAACATCAAGCCTCACTTCGTCTTCAAACAACCTCTCCTCCTGCTCGACCGGAAAGAATTCTGCCAGCAGGGCCTCGGCACACTCCACGTCTCGAGCACAATACCATCCTTCCTAATCCCACCTATACTCATCCTCTTCCTTCTTTCGCTAAACAGCTTATATACGTCGCCCCACGGGTCCCTATTTCCTACCCTATCAACGAAGTCCCTCCAGTGTTTCTCCTTCACTTCGAGCATTCTTCTATATTCTTTCATTCCCCCTCTTCCACTCTCTCCTAGCTCCCTTACTCTGCTCCTCGTCGTTCTTCCGCCTTAACCTCTGGTATCTCTTTCTCAATTTCCTTACCTTTCTCCTACATGCATACAAACACGGACTCCACCACTTCACTTTACGATCCACATAGACTTTCATTCTCTCCATACATTCATCGTTCGCTTCCTTAATCCATCCATACATCACCTTCCATTTATGTACCGCACACAAACTTATATACTCATTTACACCATATACATCCGCATGCTCTCTCAAGATATTTTCATAATATTCCCAATATACATTCCTACCACTCCATTTTGGATGCAACATCTTCCACTCGCTCTCTATACACATAATCAACGCAAATCACATTATGATCACTTATTCCCCATTCATTCACAACACATCATTCAAACCGTTCATTCTCACTTTCATGCTTACACAACGTAACGTCTATATCGCTATCCTCTCGCGCCCCACTAAACGTATAGATCAAACTCGGTTCGTTCAATACAATCAAGCCTCTGCTCAACAACCACTCCTCCAACTTCACACCTCTGTCACCAACACTCCTAGGGTAGCTACCACGCATCTTGCTGTACCAAGCACCCGACACGGCATTTGCATCCAAGCCAAACAAAATATTGCGTTCCTTCACCCTGTCAAGAATACTATCCATATAATCCATATACACACTTATATCAACACCCCATCTGCAATACACAGAACAAACAAACAGCATTCCGAACTCACCCTTCATCCATACACATACACCCAAATCATTCAAGTCACTCACATGCACGCGCTCTATTCTCTCACAGCATACAACCACCGCCGAACCACCATCCGCACTCACAAACACTCTCATCCATGATGGTAGTCCACGCACACATCCCCCGCTAACATAGGGCTCTTGTAGCAACGCCTCCGCAATTCTCTTTGTGCACAAATTAACGCCCAAGTCGCACATCACAGCATACGCCCTCTGACAATTCTGCACCATCCTAAGCTTACTAACCCCAAGATAACTCTCAGTCATTCCGGGACTATCCATAGTCAATCCTGGCACCTCAACCTCGACCTATGCACCGCTCTCTGGTATTCCGGGCAGGCCACATCAACCACACTGTGCCTCGACTCACAGCCCTTCAATCTACAGTTCCTACATTCCGGATCCTTCTTGCAGTCTTTTTCTAGTTGACCCGCAGAGCAACACTTCCTACATAACTTGTCCCGAACCTTACAATCATTCGCAACATGCCCAAAACCATGACAAACATAGCACCGTAACACTCTTTCAAACTCATTAATCCTATAAGGCTCACATCGCGCATAAATTCTTCTATCATGCATAAGTTTCCGAAACGCACATCCACTCACTTCGAGTACCACATTCCCCGTATTAGCGTCCTTTTTACTAAATCTATTAATAACTCTAAATCTGCTATTAAACTCCTCCTTTTCTAATACATCTTTCAAATTCCTCTCGTACAACTCATCTAACAGCTCCTCACTCTTTAAGGCCTGCGGGACATCGTACACAATAATCTTAGGATCTATGACTCTGGGTTCCACTGTCATCAAACCCATTCTAACGATCCTTCCTGAGTTTTTAACTCTATCGCACTCTTCCTTGCTGGCCACTTGGACCACGACCCCACCATTCCTCGCAGTCCTGATCGTCCTCACTCTAACTTTAATCTCCTCCTCAAGCATCTTTACCATCTTCTTCTTAACCGTTTCGTCACTCAATTCACCATCAATTCCTTGACCACCATTGCATGTCCTCTACTCTGACTTCTATCTCTCACTCTGACCATCTCAGCCGCTCTATCCGACTCCTTCCTTTCCCTTCGTCCATCCCTCAAGCCTCTCCCAGTCCCATCCTCCACAACCGAAGCATAACTCCTACCCCTACCCAAACCTCCTCCCCCAACTCCTCCATCCTCCTCCATTCCCCCTCCATATGTTTCCATCCTCACAATTCGCTTAGTTTCCTCAAGGCGACCCCTGAGCCTAGAATTTTCATACAGTAATCTATATAATATTTCCTCATACGCCGCAGCCTTCTCTAACATAACTTCACAGCTATTTTTAGAAACTTTATTCACGTCATTCAAAACGAAACTACTGAGACCATCACTAAGGTTCTTCACCTTACTAATAAAATCCTGCTCCGTCATAACCTCTAATTCTTTACTAGTTTCCTCTGTCTTTCTAACTCCCTTCTTTCTTTTCTTCTTACTTCCAGCCTCCACAGCATCACCTCTATCCACTAGGCCAGACAAGTTAAGCTCGCTTAAGCTTCCCTCACCAACCGAGGCGCTTCCAAAGCTAGTGCGTCGACTCTCAGGCCTCGACCTCTTGCCTAGCAGTCCCGCAACGCACACCTCCATACACTCAGGGGATGCCCCCCTCACTTCACCAACACTCACTCCTCCAGCTGTATCACCGCCCCCTACCTCCGCTCCGCCAATCCCCCTCCCACTTCCCGCCGTCCATCTCCTACTCCCACTCTCCTCATCCTCAACTCCCCCCCCCCCTAAAAAAACCCGGTTTTTTTAAAATTGTAGACATTTCATATTCGGCCCCCTTTTTACGGGGGGGCCCTGATACTCGGGACGAACTATACTTCACCCCGGGGGTGACGCCCTTCCCCCGGAGAAGGCTCTTCCGACGGAGGTCGTCAGGTGCTCCGAAGTGAGTCGCTAACAGCCGGGTAACCCCCCGACCATCCATCCTTTCGTCGCGCACCATAACTTAGGATTAGGGTAATTTTTTATAGAGGTTTTCTTCCTCGCGGCCCGGGCGGTTAAGCCAAGGCCCCCGGTCCCCCCCTCTTCGCGTACCCATCGCCGCGGGACCCGAGCCCCGACGGACTTGCCGCCGGTAGACCGGGCCCACGACGGCGGGGTCCTTGCTAGGAAGAAAGGGATTACGGTGTGTACGCTCGCACTTAGTCTGGCTGTCATCCCGTGCCTGCCCGGCATGGTAGTACCTGCCAGGGGGACAAGCCCCCCGCCGGTATAGCCACGGGAGTCACAAGCACACAAGCCCCCCCACCACGACAAGGTGGCGAGCACGGGGGGGAGTAGATAGGGACAATTGCTGCTTGCAGGCCGCCGAGGCGGTCGCCGCTACCTCGCTCTAGGGCATACGCTACTTCCTTCCTTTCACCATCCGCGCTAACCACCGCCACGGGAGATTAAGGCGAGGAAAAATCCAGAGGGCGCCCATGGGTTCGTGTCATGGGTGGAGCGGTTTAGCCACGGGGCAGTTGGCGGGAGGCGCAATCGCCCTCCGTCCCCCACCCCGCCCCGCCCCCATTGGGAACCTCGGGGAGGCCCGCTCCTCGGTCCCGACCGGACCTCGCATCTGTAGAAGTTGGGAGTTTTGTTAGAGTGTGGATGGAATTAGTTTGTGGTGGGATATTTTCCAGGTGGTTGTGGACAGTTTAGGCGTTCGTCTCTGTCATACTGTCTCCTGTTCGTGTCGTTCGTCTCGTCGGTCCTCTCCTTTGATGTACAGACATTCCCGCCAGAAGTCCGTTAGTGTCTTGTACTTGCCTCTGTCCCCGAGCGTTTTCCTCATTCTCTCCCCCCAGTCCTCTCCGTCCTCGATTGTGTCCGTTAGTGTTTCCCTTTATGCCCTGAATTTTTCGCACTCTATCGTCATATGCTCTGCGTCGTCGGTCCCCCCGCATTCGCACCTATCGTCTGCGGCCAGGTTGAATCTGTGTAGATTCTTCCTGAACTCGCCGTGTCCTGTAAGTATTTGTGTTATGACGTGTCCCGGTTCTATCCACTTTGTCTTAAGTCTGTCTTTGATGTTCTTGAATATTTTTCTCGTCTCCCCCCCTCTTTGCGTTCTGTCCCATTTGTCCTGCTATATCCTCAGTTCCTCTCGGCTAATCTTGTTCTTCGATTTCGCCTGGATTTGTGCTCCGTTGAAGTGCGCGTCCCTTCCTAATCTGGTACCTAGCTTTTTGTTCCTGTAGGATAATCTCTTTTGGTTTGTTCCCGGAGATGACGCATAGCGCTTCTCTTGATGCCGTCCTGTAAGCCGCGCAGGCTCCTATCAGTGCGTTCCGTTGTACCGTCGTCAGTTTCTGTGTCCTTTTTGGTGCATAGGACCGCCCATGCCCCTGCCGTGTATGTAACCTTCGGGATAAATGCCCCTCTGTATATTGTACGTATCGTCTTCCAGTTTAGTCCCCACGTTATCCTGGCTATTTTCCCGAGTCTGTCAAAGAGTTGCCCTCCTTTTTCCCTGATTTTTCCGCAGTGCGTCGTTACTCTGAATCCCTCGTCTGTTAACCCCTAAGTATGTGACTGTCTTTTTTAGCGGTATGTTCTTGTCCCCTATTTTAATTTTCGGCGGTCTCTGTGTCGTTTTAGTCTTTCTGTTCCGCGTTTTGCGTTTCCTGTCCTGTTTGGCTACTCCCCTCCTTCCTATCGGTAGTCTGGTGACTTCCGACGTTTTCAGGAAGATTGCCTCGGTCTTCGTCTCTGAGAGTCTAAGCTTAGTCCCCTCGCACCAGTCCCTGACGATGTCTACTACTCTCTGTCCTCTAGTCTCTATTTCTCGTCTGGAGTTCCCCTTAATTATCGCGATCAGGTCGTCTGCGTATGCTATTATGTCTTCGCCTATCTCCCTTTCGATTCTTCCGAGGAGTTCGTCTAATACCACGTTCCACAGAGTCGGCCCTAGAACGGATCCCTGAGGGCAGCCCTTCGTGGCCTTTTTCGTGATCTCCCCGTCTGCCCATTCTATTTTGACCTCTCTATCCCTGAAGTAGTCCGTCATGATTTCTAATGTCTGTCTGTTGCATTTAATTTTCTTTAGCCCCTCGGCGATTAGGGGCCACCATACATTGTCAAACACGCCCTCTATGTCAAAAAGCAGTGCTAGTTTGTACCTGTCGTTGCCCTCGTTCGTCCTGTTTCTTAGTTTCTGTATCGCGTCTTGTGTCGATTTCCCTGTCGTGAACCCGTATTGCCTGCGAGAGAAGCTCTCGGCCCTACGGGTCCTTTCCTCGATGTCTGTCTTCATTATTTTCTCTAACAATTTCCCGAGAACCGGGAGCAGGCACGCCGGCCTACATGATCGCGGGTTCTCTGGGTCCTTGCTTTCCCCCTTAAGTATTAATTTGAGCGCCCCCTTCTTCCACTCGGTCGAAAAGACCCCGTGTCGGATGCATCCGCCGAGTACCCTCGCGAAGACTCCCGGTATTGCCCTAGCTACCTTTTTGAGGGGCGCTACCTCTATCCTGTCCGGTCCGGGGGCTTTTTTAGTGCTCATTGTTTTCATGTGTATAAACGTTATGTCCGTGTTTCTGTTACAAAGCGCTACGGCGGCCCATGGCTTTCCTGTCCTTGTCGCCGCGATTTTTGTCGTTAGTCCTGTGCCGTAGAAAGTGTACGTCCCGTTTTGTTTTTTAGTATACGGTTTCTGTATTAGGATTACGTCCGCCCTTTCTTTACGTATGACTTCCCTGAGTTCCCCTGTGACCTTCTGTGATCGCCCCATGTTAATTTGTATAATCTTAACTTTACCCATTTCTGTCCTTCGTCTGTCTGTCGTCTGGGGATTATCCATAATTAATGTATTTGGCGGCCCTTTCCAGTGACGCCAGGTATGCCGGGCACACTCTGCTATTGCTCGAGTGGTCCGACTGTCCGCCTGCTTTTTTGCAGATAGCGCACGTGGAAACCTTGTCGTCTCGCGGGCATTTTTTGTGGGTATGTCCTGTCTTCGCGCAGTGTCCGCACGTGTCCTTGTCCTCTTTACAGTACTTGGCTACGTGCCCGCGAGCCTGGCATTTATATAGCATCTGGACGTCTGAAAGAAGTCCGATGCCTTGCAAGAACTCCAGCCTATATATAGCCTACCTTTCCTTAGCATTTTTTCCTTAATTTTAGGTGATGCATCCGCGACTACATTCACCGTGTCCTCTCTGTTTCCTGTCCTAAACGCGATTCTAATTTCTTTTCCGAATCCCCCCGCTTGCAGGTCCCCGAAGTTCTGGGCCCTGATTGCTTCGATGACCGACGTCGGCGAGGGCCCGGGGGACATCGTACATGATGAACCTCGGCCTCTCCCCGGTCGGCCTCTCGGCTCTCAGTCCCGCGGCTCCAAGGTCCTTGTTCGCGAGGAACCTACCCAGAGCCTCCGGTGTGGCTGGCTCGACGTATAAAGCCCCTTCTTTCTCTTTCCTGACTGCCTTGATCCCTATCAGCGCTGCCCTTGGATCTATTGTCTCGAAAATTTTCCTCTTCGTCTCCTCGCTATTTGCGCCCTTGGTCGGAATTGCCGGTTTTATTATCACCTCGTTCCGATTCGGTGCGCTTGTAGCATTTGCGATAATATTCGCGGTCCTCGTAGCCGACTTTCCCCTTTTCATTACTTCCGCGAAGCTTTTCGCGCCCCATACGCCCTTCCCCGCGACGCTCGCGTCATTTTCCGCGGTTTTTCCCCGTTTTTTCCCCGTTTTTCCGCGAGTCTTTCCCGTGTTTCGACTCTCGTACATTTACCCTCAGCGTTGTCCTTTATTTGCACTGTCGTCCCTTTTTCTGTTTTTTCTGTGTCCTGTCCCGCGGATAGTTTTCCTTCTAGGAAGCTATTCCTCACTAGTAGGTCCCTGACCGTTCCGGAGATTGCCATTACCCTAGCCATTATATATGCTGTTTGCGCTTTAGCTACTTTCCTCGTGTCATCTAAGCAGTACGCGAGAATTTCGTCCGTCAGTTTACCTGTTCTAACTCCTATGTCCCTAGTTGTCGTTGTGTCTTCACTATTCCCTGCCTTAATGTTTTCCCTTACATTATCTGCCGTATCGTATTCCCTATTCCTCGTCGCGTTTTCTGTGTCAGTCCCTGGTGTCGTTCCTGTCTTTTCCTTCCCTACATTTGTCATCTGACTTTCTCTTGAGAGCCTAACCGCGAGTACTCTGTCCTTGTTGAATGCCGCTCTTTTCGGTGTCGCGTCTGTATCTTCCGCACTCGCGTCCGGCGTGTGCGCCCTCTTCGCGTTACCCTTCGTGTATTCCATCGTCTCGCACCGTCTGTCGTCCGTCTTTTGTTTTCATTACTCTCGGCAGCTTGATCTCCCAGGTTTCCCCTTTTTTCTGCCCTGTAATTTTCCCCTTCCCGTCTGTTTTCGTGTCCTTTCGTTTGTTCTCATCGTCCCAGCTCGTGGCGCACTCATCGATCTGGCTTACCCTCCTGATCCGCTCCTCCTGCCTCAACTGCTCCTCCCTTATCCTCTTTTCTTCCTTCCTTCTCCTCTTCTCTTCGTTCACCGACGAGTCCGACGTCGGTGAACCCGCTAGTTCCCTCTCCTCCTGTTTCTTCCCTCTGGGTTCCATTTCTGTAAGCTCCTCGGGCTCGAGGTTCCGGTCGCGCGACGTGTCGCGCGGGCCCGGGCCTGACTTGCCTATCCTGCCTACCCTATCTACTTTTTCCCTCGCTCTTCTTGCCTACCTCGCTTTGTGCGCGCTTCAGAGCCCTTTAATTTTCCCTATTACTCGCAATTTTACGCCTACGCGGAGCAGAATTGCACTCTTATAAGTTTCCGCGCGTCCCTCCGGCTTCGGAACGCCACGGGGTTCCTGACACTCGTGGTCCTACCTTTTTTATTCCTCGATCCTCGCGTATCTAGCTTACACAGTTGTGTGCGCGCTTCAAAGCCCTTTCCAACGCCTATCGTGCGTATTTTTCCTATAGCTCTAACCTATTCTATCTCTTTAAGCTGGCCCGGGCGCCCGAGGGGCGTACGTGACCGGACGATGTGACGTCACCGTCCGGTTTTCCCCCTGACGCCCACCGACGCGCGCGGCAAGTAGAAAATCGGCTTTTTGCCCGTATCTCGCGAACTCCTCTAGCTATCCTATTCAGCTAAAGCTATTTCTATTCTCCTTTTCGAGCCGCGTCGAGAGGCGTATAGAACGCCTCCCCTCGACTTCCGGGTCGATTTTTATTTTGATTTCTCGATCCGCGTTACTCCGATTGAAATTCGATTTTCACTAAAAGTTTCCTAGAATCCGTTCCCGAACTCGGATTTTGCTCAAATTAACACTGTTATCTGCGCTACATTCTGCCGATAATTATAAGCCTAACCCCGATTTCATATCTGCAACACTTTCCGAGAAAATGTAAGTTGAGACTCACCGAATTTCTCCGAACGGCGTCCCCACGCATGCGCAGTAACCACTCGGCCGCGTCACCTCGGCATCCTCGTATTTTACAGTTTTTCACCTTAATTTTTCACTTAATCCAAAGAAGAAGCACACCAGTCGATCCGTTATTTAATTCCGCACACGGTGGTACCGAGTTCGTAACGATTCGCTCAGAAATTCCGCATTATATCCTCGAAAATCACGGAGCGTCCTTCCGCACGTCCGCTCGCCTCGAGTAGTAGATAGGGACATGATGTAATATGAGCCATGTGACTCACCGTTCCTAGGGCATAGGCCCTTACCAGTCCCCCCATCTCTGGAGGATTATAGCCCACCCACCACCAGCTCCACCACCGCCAGGGGACCCGCGATGTCGTTGCGGTGGGCTGGAAAAATCCCCCCCCGCCTCCCACACGGCCCATGGAACCGCAAGGGGGGAGCGCGCACGCGCACCCCCCTTGTTATTTTTCGTTGTTTACATAGGTACTATTCTTTATGCCTGCTGTCTTTTCTCCAGGGAAAGGAGAGTGAAATCCTGAAAGCTGGCATATCCGTTTTCAGATATTAATTCGTTTAAGGCAGGAGGCCATTGTATTCCAGTCACCGTCAGTCCTTGCTTAAGCACTATCCGCGCTTCCTCAGTGTCCGGGCAGTCGTATATTAAGTGCTTCGGATCGCCAGATGTCCCACATCGACAGTTGGGGGACTCCACAAGACGGTGGTGGTGAAGCTTGGCCGCAAAAATTTCCATGTCCTGTCAGGATTTGCATCATATAGTGATTGGGATGCACCCAGTTCATTTTCAGTCTCTCTGCGACATCGGGAAAGTATTCAAAGCTAAGTCTGCCCTTGGTGGAGTTAATCCATCTGTTCTCCCATAGTTGAACTAGGAGTTCTTTGACATGGGTTACTGCTCTTCTTGGTGACGCAGCTATTATTTCTGAAGTAAATTCCGTTTGCGATAGACTAAACGGTATACGGTTCCGGATTTTATATCTTATTTCAGCTAACATTATTTCCAGATCAATTGGAAGTGCAGCTGCCGCCACCTGGAGTGCGTGTGTTGAAGTTGTTGCATAGGCCTTGGTTATGCGCAGTAGTACCTGTCGTTGCGCCCGGGTTATGGCCGTTAGATTAGTCTTCTTGAGATTCCTCGACCAGCCAATCGCCCCATATGTAATAATGGGCAGGAAGAGTCCTTTATAAAGTATATTCAAAATTTTGGCTTTTAGGCCCCATGCGGTATGAACAACGCTGGTGAGTTGATTAAATATTTGAATCGTCTTATTATACAGGTAGTGCACATGCTCATAGATGTTGAATCTCTCTCCAAATCTTAGTCCTAAGTAGGTTACCGAGAGAGAGGGATATATAGGGTACTACGTCACGTGCCCCCACTCTTCACATCTACCATAGTGCCGAGAGTGGTGGGAGTACGCTAGAGCGCGAGACGCGAAAGAGTGAGAGAGATGAGCGAGAAGGTCGCTATCTGCCTATAACCGTCCGTCCTCTCGACTTTCCCCGTCTGCCTGGTTTCCCGCGTCGAAGAACCGTTCGGTCGAACCGGCGTCAACGGTGTCGGCAACCTTTCGCCGGGTAGACCGATTCGGCCGATCGACTCACCCTCGGAGCTGTACCCCTATGTATACCGCCGGGGCGGCCCAGGGATCGTCGAGGACGTTGTCACGGCACCGGGGGCTTTCGCTCGGCCGCCACCAGCACTTGTACCCTCCAGCTCGCACTCTCCCGGTCGACCCGATGGTTCGGTCGCGTTAATCGACCCGCGCGTAGACACCACAACTACCACCACCCACAAGAGCCCGCGTTCACCCGTTAACCGAGTCGCGGTTACCTTTAAAAAGAGCCCGCGTTTGTCCTTGGACCCGAGCCGCAGTCACCTTTGAAAACAGCCCCACGCTCCTCCGCCGCCACCTAACTCGGCAGTGATCTACTCAACTCACTTTTCAATTAACTCACTTTCAATTAATTCAATTTCAATTAATCGGATATGCCGGGACTTCCGACAGTGATCCCGTTCGTCTCGCGAACTAACACTTCAACTTCAATTATTTGTCGATATGTCGGGATCTCTGACAGCGATCGTACAATTTTAACACTTTAACTTTTTATTCCCCTAGCTAGTCTAACGGACTCGAAACGCGGCGCCCGTAATGGCCCGGGGACCAATAGGTCACGCGGCGCGACGTCCGTTCTCGGTGACTACTGGTTGCAAATTCCTGTGGGTGGCTCCGGGCCCCCTATTTATACCCAGACTGCCTGTCAACTTTGATTTACCAGCTTAGCAACAGCAAAACCGCTAATCGCACGGATTCCGCGATTAGTTCCGCGAAAGTTCACCGCGTGACCTCTTGATTCTTTTCCCCTAGGCCAGAAGTTCGGGGAGGCTCTCGTTTAGCAGTGGTAACCTGTAGGAGCCTCCGACCCCTTCCTATAACTAATTCAATTATTCGTGAAAAATAATGTATATTTTAATTTCGCATACGGGGACCATTATGTACTCCCGTTGCGCGCCGAACGCTCTAACTCGCATGTTCGACTAAAACCGCATTCTCGGCCATTTGTTAACAACAAATTATTAAACCATTAACTAATGGATCGGCGACTAGGGCGTTCGTGTACAATCCTTAATAGCCTGAATAGCCCGGATTTACCGGCCAGGCCCGCCGCCGACGTGGAGGGGGAGGGGGAGGCGGAACGGCTCGGGCTGGCGATAAAGCGCGTTTGCGATTTCGCCATGCCTCGGGTCGAACCGCTCCCCCCACGGCGGAAGGCGTACTGGTGGTCACCGGAGATAGCGGCGCTGCGCGCAGCATGCGTGCACGCCCGGCGTCAGTACGCCTGGGTGCTGGTGATGCGGACTGCTGCCGACGGGGAGGTGAAACGCCTCGAGAGGGATAACACCCAGCTCAGAAGCAGGGCGAAGGCTCTCGAGGCGGAAATGAGCCGGTTCCGCGAGGAGGTGGAGACCCTGCGAAGGGTCCAGATGCCGCCGCCTCCCACGGCTGGGACGAGCCAGAGGTGGGGAGAGTGGGCCGATCTCCTCGCCGGTGGGGTCTCCGAGGAGGAGATACTCCGGAGGGTCGGGGACATGCTAGATGCCCAGATCCGGGAGAGAGGGCTGGCACCCCCTCGCGGGCGGCGGGCCGCACAGTCATTGGCAGAGAGTGGGACCTACCCCATAGGGAAGCGGCTCACTCGGCTGGGGCGCCCGGCCCCGAGGCCCAACGCCCCGTTGCCCAGCAGGGACCACGTGGAGGTGGAGCCGCCGGCCGAAGCCCGGTCCTTTTCAGGGTTGGCCGTAGCCATTTTCGCATAGCGAGACTGCATCTGCAAATCACTGGGTTATTCCAGTGACCCCTGTAGTGCGCATCGCACTCGGAGTCATAGTCGTCGTCCTAGGGTTCGTCTCAGGAAATAGGTAAGTAAGGGTGTTTTAGAGTTTATACCTGCCTTCGCTTGGATGTAATGAAGATAGATTTTCTTTTGTGATGGCCCATGATACTAACTTTCATTTATTTATTTACAGGTAGCAGCCCCATTGTTGATGTAGCCGCAACACCCGTTGATGCCCCAGTAAACAGCTAGTCCCAGGTGCTTTGCTTCTTACGTATTCTATTCTACTTTTATCATTTCAGTATGAGCTACCGTACTTTTTCCTCCTCCTCTTTTTGTTTCAGAGTGGAGATGACAAAATCAAGGAAGAAGGGGTAGACCCGTTCGGTGATCAACACAGCATCATCAGGGGGCCATGGGTAATTAACTCCTCTCTAAGTTGTTCTCTGAGACCTTTATACTTGTCACATATGTATAATATATGTTTAGGAGTCCCTTCATAGCCGCAGGTACATCGCTCTGAATCCACCAGGTTGAAGAATTTGAGTTTCGAACTAAAGTTGCCATGCCCTGTAAGGTATTGGGCAACATAATACGAGGGTTCCAGCCAAATCATCTGTAGTCGGGTCTTAACATTAGGTAAGTACCCGTACGTAGTCCTTCCCTTGTCGCTTCTTTGCCATCTAGTTTGCCATATAGTGTTTAATTTGGCATCTACCTTGCTTTTTATACTCCCAAGTGAAGCGCCCTCCCTACCATAGTCAGGGAATCGCTCTCCTCCCAGTTCAAAAGGTATTCCCTTGCGTAGTTTATACCAGTAGGCCGCCCTCTGCACCTGCAGGTCAACCAGAAGGACGCCCACAAGCACTTGGAGCGCCTCTGTGGAGCATGTTCGGTAAACCTTAGAAACCTTAAGTAAGGCGCATCTTTGCGCTCTTGCAAGCGCGATAGTATTCGTTTTATAAAGTTTATCACTCTAGGCGGCCTCACCGTATGTCACAATAGGTACAAAGATACCTTTGTAGAACAAGAGCATGGCCTTGTTCCGTAACCCCCAGTGAGCTCTTGAAACAGCCGCGATTGTGTCAAAGATTGTTATGGCCCTTCCAGAAATGTATGAAACGTGCGAGGAGGTAAGGAGGTTCGCTTTGAACCTGACGCCAAGGTAAGTAACTTCCCTGCTAAACCTGACGCCAAGGTAAGTAACTTCCCTGCTAAACCTGACCGATTGGCCAGAGATCTTTATAACCGGTGGCCTGTTAGGGGTGAGTTTTCCCTGAACAAAGAATGCCTCCATCTTCTGGGCAGACAACGTTAGCTTTTTATCTTTACACCAGTCCTCTATGGCATGTACGATCTCCTGTGATTGCCTCTCTATATATGTTTTCGGCTCTGCGCGGAGACAGTAGCTACAAGATCGTCCGCATATACCACAATCTTAACCCCTAATGAGTCTAGAAGCCGGAGAAGTTCATCAAAGACCAGGCTCCAAAATTTAGGTCCAAGGACAGAGCCTTGAGGGCATCCCCTGTTCGCCCCTCTCCTGTATTTGCTAGAGCCCTGAGCGATTTCAACTGTCCTATGCGAGAAGTAATCTTTTATTACTTCTCGCATAGGACACTTCTAGGGCAGTTTCTTCGTTTCAGTTCTTCGAGTACACTCGACCACCAGACATGATCGAAGGCTCCCATGATGTCAAAAAAGAGGGCCACTACATACTTCCCAGTGGCTTCTTCCGCATACGCCCTGAACTTACATAATGTGTCCTCGGTAGACCTGTGCTTCCGAAATCCATATTGACCCGCAGCCGCGTACACGGGGTCATCAGTAATGGCCTCTAGCCTGGTGAGTATAAGGCGCTCCAGAAGGTTCCCCATAACTGGCAGGAGACAGACGGGTCTATATGATTTGACATTGGTAGGGTCCTTGTCCGGCTTTTTTAAGATGATCCTGACCAGACCTCTTTTCCATAGATCGGGAAAGACTCTTAGTTTTAAGCACTGGTTAAACACGTGGGTCATCGGTGCAGGTACAGCCTCCACTATCTTCCTGACCATTTCAGGAAGGACTTCATCAATTCCAGGAGCCTCACGGTTCCTGATACCCTTTGAGGCCGCAACGACCTCATCGACCGAGAACGGGGCTGCATCTTCCGTGTCAGGGTCAATCTCCGCATAACTTCTAATGGTTAGCTGTTCAGGGCTGTCAGGGGTGTCCTCCGGCACCAACTCGGCCAATATCGCCTCAGCTGTTTCGTACCATCCTTCAGTGAAGCCATCTCCTCGCCCAATCGTACTAAGCACCTGAGGCGCAGGGTACTTGTTACGTACAATTTTGTATACCAGTCTCCAGGGGTTTGCATTCCCTTTTACATTAACCATGGTTTTCCAACTACTAAGCTTGGTTTGGTGGTAGGCCTTCTTATATGCCTTATATTCAAGTTTAGCCTGGGTCCTGGCACACTTATCATCGTGTAAGCGCTGGAATCGTCTCCTTAGTCTGTGAACGGCTCTCTTCAGCTTGGTGAGGTTCCCATTCCACCATGTCGTACGTCTAAGCGCAGCGGCAGGCCGTCTCGGCATGCGCGACGTCAGCCGCGCTCGCTATGGAGTTCTGAATACCCTCTACCAGACTGTTGACGTCTTCCTTTGTCTGGCAGTCGGCTCTATCCCTCAGCCGCCGGAACCCGTCCTCGATCAGGCAACCAAAGCGTTTCCAATCCGCACCCTTAAGACGGCGTTTCCCGAGGAGACATGCACCATCCCGCACTCTGTGTTCACCCATGGTCAGCCGGTAAGCCATCACCTCGTGATCTACGGTTATCTGTTGTGTGGCGACGTTCCATTCAATCACCCTGTCTGCAATGTCTTGCAAGCTAAGGGTTACGTCTATGTAAGCAGTACCAGCCGGGCCATTGAATGTAGGTGGGCCATTCTCAGTGTTATGGCAGACGAGTCCGTGCGACGCCAGGAAGGCCTCAGCCAAACGACCCCTGGGGTTGGTGCCATTAGCATGCAACACAACCGATTGCGCGTTCAGGTCAGCAGCTATGATCAGTTTCTTATTCCCTACGGTCCTAACTACCCTCTCGAGATATTTTAGATGAGTATTAATGTCATCTCTGAACTGGAAATAGGCTGAAACAAGATGGATAGTGTGTCCGTTATATATTATTTGGGCTACAGCACAGTGGCCATTGGTCAGATGCGACATATTCAGGGCTGTAATTAACGGGTTAATAGTGATCACAGCCGCCCTGGGCCCTGGGTTAGTGGCAGCAATCACTGCGCACCCGGGAAATCCCGGGATGCTTCCGCCCCTTTTGTACGGCTTCTGGATCACTACTATGTCAAATCTATACTTGGTTGCATAATTCCTAACCTCACTCGTGACAGCTACCGAGCGTCCTATATTCACTTGAAGGATCTTAATGGAGTCCGAAGTCGGTTTGTTAAATTATACGGTTGAGGGCCTCTTTAAAGGCAGGGCACTCTTTGCTTGTCCCCAAGTGATTATGTTCCCTTGCTGCTCTCCTACATACCACGCAAATCGAGCTTCTCTTGGAGTCAGGGCAGTCCTTATATATGTGGCCGTCTTCGCCGCAATGCCCGCAAGTTTGTATTTCTCTTGAGCAATGTTTTGCGATGTGTCCGAACCCTTGGCACTAGTAACACCTAGTCACACCAGTCCAATTATTTATGTTATTTTTCACCTTAAACCGTACTTTAAAGACGTCTCTAAATGCCACTTTGCTGTGCAACTCCATAAGGGCCTCATTCTGTTCATGGATTGTGTCTACAAATTCCTCATCGGTTAGATCGCTTGGTACATTGTAAATAATAAGTTTAGGTCCTTTAGGTTTAGGTTTCCCGGCCGTAAGTCCATAGAGACTCATAAGTTGAGCATTTTTTATTTTCTTGGCGTCATCTTTAGGTTCAGCTACCACGACCAGGCTGCTGTCTTTGCCATACCTGATGTTCTTTATTTTAATATTATTATCTCTTGGATTGATGACCTTTTTTAATTTATCCATGGTCTCCTCAGAGGTAGTATTCGCTCCTTTTTCAGGCTCGATCACAATAACGTGCGGGGTTCTTGACGGAGGCCTCTTTACAAGGGACACAGCCGGTATGGACGACTGCCCTCTCGCATCCATGGAGGCCGCCTGCGCATACGTGGCAGGAGGTGCGTCAGTTTGTATATTCTGATATATCGGTACCAGGCACTCAAGTTTCACCTCACGCGTAGCATTCCTAACGATAGTCCTCTCAGCAATCTCCATGATCTGCATGGTCTTCCTGAGCAGGTAGGCTCCTTGTTCCTTACCTATTTTATTGACAGCATCCAAACAATATGTTTGAATCTTCTTGACTATTTTATTTATTCCAGATAAGGAATCATCCTCTTTGGTGGAGAATCAGAGCACTGGTCCTCATCGACGACAGCAGCAGCCTTTCTTTTTCTGGAGATGAGGAACCCCTCTACATTGTAATAGTACGGATTAGGCCGTGCAAAATGCACCGTCTTTTCCACACTGTCGTGAGTCCGAGCCGCGTCAGAATTTTCCGGGAAAATTAAATCACCGGTTTCCGAGGTGCGAAAACCCGAGTAAGAGAGAGGCAGGCGTGCGAATTAGAGAAGGATCGCTATGTTTCGTACCGCGCAGACAATGTTTCGGTTTCTTATATGTCTAGGCGTCGCTCGCTCAGCTGATCAAGCCGAAATTCCGAATCGATTTCGTGTTTCGATATCTCGAACGCTCAGAGATTCTTAAACAACTTTGACTGATGATTATTTAACTGTTTTTACTTATTGTCATGGATTTGATTGGGATGGGAATTGAACTCTCAGATTGACGATTTATCTCGTCAGAGAACGCCAACTGTTCATCATCGAATCCGGATAAAAAGGATTCAAGGTGTGGGTGCAATTGGGTTGATTTCCTAGTGTTTCGGAATCCTGTTAATTTAGTAATTTCTGATTTTAAACAGTTCCTGAATTTTCTTTGAATTAATTATTTCGATCCCTGGAGTATTGCTCTACAGGTGTTAATCTGAACTTAATTTAGGTTATCCAGCTTTGGATATCCACTGGGTTAAGGGTTTTGGAGGTTTGAGAGAATATGATGTTGTAGCTTCTTTGTTTTGAACTTCTTTGTGCTCCGATTCTTCTAATCGACTGTGAAAGTCCGGCAGATCGAAGGCAATCTCAATGATTGAGTCCGAGCTGTCTTTCACAATTGAAAATAGTGATAGTTCCTGCTTCTGAGCTGTCGCATTAACAAGGCTGAAGGTACGGATCTACACTTTCTTTTTATTCTTTTTATGTGAACCTGCTTCGATTGACTTCTGTCAATCGAAGGTATGGCTCCTTTTCTTTCACTTTTCTTTGTCTTTTCACGACCTAATGCTCGTGTTTTTGGGAGATGCTGCCATAGCACAGTCCTAGGATAGGGTTTCAAAAGGATTTCGAATTTAGGGATGCGACGGCTACCTCGATGGCAGAGATCGCTGGGGTTGGGATTTAATTCTAGTATTCTCCTGCCTATAAGTTTTATTTTATAAATATTTTGTGAGTCCGTTTGACTCCGCTTTTCCTCCTGACTATTCTAAGTTCCTACTTTTGTCCAATTGGGACCTGAATTTATCCTACTTCTATTTCACCTCGTCAAGGTGGCGCCCATTCGAGGGGGAGTAGATAGGGACAGAGGGAATCTCGTTAATCTATTCATGCGCGTTACTAATTAGATGACGAAGCATTTGGCTTTTTTTTTTTTTTAATATTTCGCGACTTTTACCGGCCGGGAGGTGAGAAGGCCGGCGGGCGCGCGTCCGCCCTGTGGGCCGAAGCCTAACTGGGATAAACCCAGTAAATCTCCGGGGTCCCTCAACCCACGCCAACCCTATCCCACCCGCCACGCCACCGCATCACCGTCATCCTGTTCCATCGTGTCCAATTCGTATGGCTTCCCTGCAGCACACGCGTGGTGATGCCGCGAAGGAAGCCCCGACCCAGGCCCATCCCCTGGAGGGCGTCAGCCGAAGTGATCGACCAGACGTCCCTGCAGGAGAGTGTACACGACGCGAATGCAACTTGATCCGCAACCACCCGATACCTGTGTCTCAGCGCGTCCACGAGGGATTGGTTACCCCCGTAGTACGCGTGCTTACGCGCGTCTGCTTCGTCAAGCGGGGCGGAGCCAGATACAATTTAAACATCCACCACGCTGACACCGCTGGCGTGCGCGCACACAAGATCGGGTTTTCACAGACCCCCCTCGGTTTCATAGCGTGGTTCCTCCTCAACACGCCATCCCTTATCCGTCAAGCCGGCAGCTATCGTCCGGGAAACCTCATGCGTACGGAAGCAGCCCTGGATGATATGGGCTGCTGTTTCCCAGACGTTGCAGCTGGCCTGACAGCGGATGTTGCGCTGCTCGCGCTGTCGACCATTTGTAGTCCTGACACGGAACGGCAGGCAGTTAATGTACGTATGTACATACTGCACATAGTTCCGGCCAGGAACCGCCAAGGAGCTCGGGTCTACCCACCACGACGATAAGGCTGTCCGGGGAACCTCACGCAATTCCCACCCATCCGAAGACGAGTGGAGCGCGCGGGCCCACCACCTCGCCATGTGATACCGGGAGGAGAGGACCTCATCCTCGCGGGTGAGAGCTCTCTCCGCGCAGCGCAGGCGCATGCGGACCCATAAAGAGTCCACAGCAGCCCGCATCGCGGGCGAGGTGGACTCGTGAGCGAGCCCAGACGATCCATCATTATGCCGGGCACCACCGTAGACAGCACGGGGATACCAAGTCCTCCCGACGCCACGTTGGCGTGGAAGAACCCTAAAGGGATGTCGTGCGCAAGACGAAGCCAATGCCGCACAGCCGCCCTAACCGCGCAGTCCCGCGCCTGGAGCTTCCCCAGTATGACTCTACCAAGCACGAATGCGTGGTAGAGTCGGGGCAGAAGATACGTACGTAGCATCTTGAGCCGCTGCTGGGGCTTCAACGGTGCCTTGGTGTTGGTCGACAGGTACACGGACAAGTCACCGACCACCCGCCGCGGCCCCGGGGATGCAAAATCTACTCCCAGGTAGCGCCAACCAGCCTCAGATGATAACTGAGGCAGGCGGGCGCCACCTGCGAGGGTGAAGGTGGGATCGGTGGCGATCCTCACCTTCTTCTGCCTCCCTAAGAGCACGACGGATAGAACAGCGCACTTTCGCGCATTAAAGCGCAGTCCGTGCTGAGCCGCCCTCTCTGCGGCCCGCAACGCCTCCTGCATCCCCCATTTCGTGGAGGAAAAGAGCAGGAGGTCGTGCGCATAAGCAAGTGCACTAATGCGCTCGCTGCCGAGGTCCAAACCGACGTCTAGCGGGACAGCTCGCAGGACGTCGTCGACGACGAGGCAAAACAGTAGAGGATAGAGCGGGTCACCCTGACGAACACCCCTCCGCACTGAAAACAGCTCCGAGCGGGCTTTCCTGACCTCGAACATAGTGGCCCCCTGTTGATACAGGCGGGCCACATACCGACCAAACGCATCAGGCAAACCGGCCCGTCGGCAGGCACCCTGGATGGCGTGATGACTCACGGTATCGAAAGCCTTGGCCACGTCGAGGAAGGCGACATGGAGTTCACGCAGGTGGTATCATGACTCATGGAGGACCGAAGCCAGCATAAGCGACGTTCTCCGCGCATCCGTCGGAGGAACATCGCTGGCGGAGGTCCACCAAGTCGCACTCCCTCATCCGTGACGCAAGGATCTTGTGTAGGTGCCTGACGACAACCGAGCTCACGCTAATGGGCCTAAAGTCGGCAGCCGACGGGTCCTGAACAACTTTCTTCGGAAGGAAGACGGTGCCACCTGTCAGCGTCGAGACCGAGAAACCACCACTGGACATCGCGATATTAAAAACCAGGGCCTTCACAGACGCCAGTACAGCACGCCACGCACGAGAGGTCATCCCGTCGGGACCGGCGGCCGTGGCGAGGGGGACGGAGACAGCCGTCGCCTCCTCACACGACACCGGGCCGGGGGCACGGTCGCAATCGAAGGTTGTGCAAGCGACGGCTGGCCCACGACAAGCCCCCAGTGCCGGGCCATTTCCCGGACATCTGGGATCCGCGTCATGCCCTTCCGGAACAACCACTGCGTGCGGGCGTACTCCAAGCGCCTGCGATGCCCCCGGCTTGCAGGCGGCTGCTCACCCCGGGGTCGCGGAGGCGGTGGAGAAGCAACCGGGAATGTGTTCTCAATCCAGCGCGCGATACCATCCGATACGTCGGCCCCCGCCACGGCACGCTCGGCGAGGGCGTTCAGAGTGTCATGGCTCCAGCCCCCAGCATTTCCTACGACCAGCATAAGTTGCCGAATCGCAGTGAGAATGTCCGGGGCTAGACCAGACCATGATGAGATGCCGATTCATGAACCGGACATCATCACCCCGGTGGGCCGAATTCCCCTGTGACTACAACCCTCTGTGGCCGTCCCATACTGATCTGTTTTATCTTAACTTTGTCCGTTTCTGTTCTACGTCTGTATGTCGTCTGGAGATCATCCGTAGTTTGTGTATTTAGCTGCCCTTTCCAGTGACGCCAGGTATGCCGGGCACACTCTGCTGTTGCTCGAGTGGTCCGACTGCCTGCCTGCTTTTTTGCAGTTAGCGCACGTGGAAACCTTATTTTTCCGCGGGCATTCCTTGTGTGTGTGTCCTGTTCTCGCACAGTGTACGCATGTGGCTTGGTCCTCTTTGCAGTATTTTGCTACGTGTCCGTGAACCTGGCATTTGTAGCACCTGGACGTCTGAAGGAAGTCCGATGCTTTGCAGGAGCTGCAGCCTATGTACAGCCTCCGTTTCCCTAACGTTTTATCCCTGATTTTTGCTGACGCGTCCGCGACTACATTTACCGTGTCCTTCTCTCTATTCCCTGTCCAAAACGCGATTTTGATTTCCCTGCTGAACTCCTCCGTTTGAAGGTCCCCGAAGTTCTGGGCTCTGATTGCCTCGAAGATTTCGCCGTCGGTGAGGGTCCGGGCGACGTCGTATACGATAACCCTCGGTCTCTCCCCGGTTGGCCTTTCGGCTCTCAGTCTCGCGGCTCCGAGGTCCTTGTTCGCGAGGAACCTGCCCAGGGCTTCCGGCGTGGCTGTTTCCACGTATATCGCCCCTTCCTTCCCTTTCCTGACTGCTTTAATCCCTATTTGCGCGGTCCTCGGGTCTATTGTTTCGAAGATCTTTCGCTTCGTTTCCTCACTATTTTCGTCTTTACTTGGAATTGCCGGTTTGATTACTACCTCATTTCGCTTCGGTGCACTCGTAGCGTTTGCGATGACACTCGCGGTCCTCGTAGCCGATTTGCCCCTTTTTATTATTTCCGCGAAGCTTTTCGCGCCCCATACGCCCTTTCCCGCGGCGTTCCCATTATTTTCCGCGGTTTTCCCTGATATTTCGGTGCGTCCACCCCTTGCTTCCACTGTTGTCCATTTCCCCTCGGTGTTGTCCTTTATTTGTACTGTAGTCCCTCTCTCCGTCTCGTCCGTGTCCTGTCTCGCGGCTAGTTTCTCCTCTAGAGAACTATTCCTCACTATTAGGACCCTGACCGTACCGGTGATAGCCATTACTCTTGCCATTATGTAGGCGGTTTGCGCTTTCCCTATTTTCCTCGCGTCATCTAAGCACTACGCGAGTATCTCCTCCGCTAGTTTTCCGGTTCTGTGCCCTATCTCCTTGTTTGTCGTCGTCGTCGTGTCTGCTCTCTTCCTATCTCTTTCCTATAGCTCTGACCTATTCAATCTCTTTAAGCTGGACCGGGCGCACGAGTGGTGTACGTGACCGGACGAGGTGACGTCACCGTCCGGTTTTCCCCGACGCGCGCGGCAAGTAGAAAATCGTTTTTTTGCCCGTATCTCGCCAACCCCTCTAGCTATCCTTCTCAGCTAAAGCTCTTTGTATTCCCCTTTTCGAGCCGCGTCGAAAGGCGTATAGAACGCCTTCCCTCGACCTCTGGGTCGATTTTTATTTCGATTACTCGATCCGCGTCACTCCGATTGAAATTCGATTTTCACTAAAAGTTTCCTAGAATCCGTTCCCGAACTCGGATTTTGCTCAAATTAACACTGTTATGTGCGCTAGATTCTGCCGATAATTATAAGCCTAACCCCGATTTCCTATCTGCAACACTTTCCGAGAAAATGTAAGTTGAGACTCACTCTTTCTCCGAACGGCGTCCCCGCGCATGCGCAGTCACCGCTCGGCCGCGTCACCTCGGCGTCCTCGTATTTTGCACTTTTTCACCTTAATTTTTCACTTAATCCAAAGGAAAAGTGCACCAATCGATTCGTTACTTATTCCCGCACACGGTGGTACCGAATTCGTAACGATTCTCTCAGAAATTCAGCACTAAGTCCTCGAAAATCACGGAACGTCCTTCCGCACGTCCGCTCGTTTCGAGTGCTCGCTTGGAACTAGTAGATATGGACATTAATTCCACCGACCCGGCTCGGGGGTTTAGAGCCCGCACCGAGGGTGCGCCACCTCGCCCTTTGGGCATAGGCGCAGCTGTGAACGGCATGATTCTCCCCCCACCATCCAGCGGCCATCACTTCGGGGAACGAATCTGGAAAAGTCACAAGCGCACCCGCGAGCGCGCGGGTAGGGGGGGTTTCGACGCGACCGCGTCTGTCCTACAGGACGAGTTCCCGAGCCATTCGCGGCCGCGCCCACGGGGAACCGCGAGGAGGTACACCCCTGGCGCTTCGATCTCGAGCGCCTGCGCGAGGTACGCGCGAACCCGGGCCCGGCCCGAAGTAGGCGCAGCCCGGATGCGCGCATTGTCGTTGGGACCGCGCCGGTTCCCCCTAACCGCCCGAGACCGCGGGTGGTCCGCGAAGTTTGCGGGCCCGCGGCCCCGCACCCGCCAGGTCCGACGTCCCGACGGGCTGGACGGCCCGGTGCCATGAAAGGCCTAGTCGTCCTTTAGCCAAAGGATTCCTTTCGCAAAGTTGGCGAACAGGGCAAAGGCCTTCGGCGTCGCGACCAAGAGGCGCGCCGCCTCGGACCAGCCCGCCGCACCGACGAGCTCCGAGAGCGCTTCCCTCTGCGGAGCGAATCGCGGGCAGAGAAGCAGGACGTGCTCGACGTCGTCGACCCCCCCGCAAGCACAGTCGCCCACCGGGGCCAGACCGAGCGCGGCGAGGCGCGCCCGGAAAGCGCCGTGTCAGGTGAGGAGCTGCGTCACGTAGTAGGAGGGCGCAACGCATCGAGCCCTGAGCCTTGTCTCCACGTCCGGGAAGAAAAGGTGTGCGACGCATCCCTTGATGGATGAGTTCCACTGGGCCTGCTACAATCTGATTGAAGCAGCCATTATTTTGGTGACGGCTTTCCTGTCCCCTGGCTGCACGACAATATCACCGTGCGCGTCGACCTCTTCCGATCGGTGGTGGAAGAGCGTCGCCCCTTTCTTGAGGAGGATTTCTATGGGGATAGCCCCTGCGGCCACGTACAGGGCGTCCTTTGAGGCGGTGCGATAGGAACGCATGACGGGGATCAACGCCAGGGCGCTACAGGGCCCGAAGGACGCGCAGGTCGCCCTCTGTGCACAGATCCGCCCACCCCGCCGCCACGTATGCCACGATCGGAGCGAGCAGACCCCGGTACACGACCGAGTACGCCTTCCATTTCAGACCCCACACGGCCCCCGCGAGCCGACCTTCTCGCTGAGAAACTGGCAATGGGAAGTTGCCTTCGCCATGCCGCTATCAAGGTACACGCCGAGGTACCTTGCCTTGTTCCTAAACTTAAGGGTCGTCGCGCCTATCCGAATGGTCGGTGGTCTACGCGAGAGGTCCGTCTTAACCGCGCCGACGGTTTTCTTCTTCCTATCGGGTCTGGCTCCTTCCCGTCTGCCTATTGGGGCCCTCCTCCCGGAGTCGCACATGAGGATGATTGCCTCAGTTTTGCGCTCCGAGATCTGGAGTTTGGCCGATTTGCACCAGTTCTGGACGAAGTCCACGGCCCGTTGGCCGAGCACCTCGAGCTCCCTTAGGGTATCCGCACAGAGGACGACCGCGAGGTCGTCGGCGTACACGATACAGCAATTCCCAAGATGGGCCTCCAGGAGCCTAAGTAACCCGTCGAAGACGAGGTTTCAGTATGCGGGTCCGAGTACGGAGCCCTGAGGGCACCGTTTCGTCGCCGCCTTGCTGGCCTCGCCTCGACCCCACGCGAGCTTGACCCTCCGGAAGTCAAAGTAGCTCTTGGCTACCTCGAAAACATTCCTCGAGCAGTCGCGCGATTTGAGCGAGGAAAGAAACAAGGGCCACCAGACGTTGGCGAAGGCCCCGGAGATGTCAAAGAACAGGCCCACCGCGTACCTCTTGTCGGTGGCATCGATGAGCCGGCACAGCTCGACAATTGCACCTTCGGTCGACCTTCCGGCCCTGAAGTCGAACTGCCGATGCGAGAGCTTCCCCGGCGCCATGACTGTCTGGTCTAGTCGAAGCTTGAGGAGCTTCTCGAAGAGCTTCCCTAAGACGGAGCGGAGGCAAATCGGGTGATATGACTTCGGGTCCTTCTCGTCCTTGTCCTCTCCCTTCAGGAGGATTCTGAGGAATCCCCTCTTCCAGGTAGAGGGAAAGACGCCCCAACGAAGGCACCTGTTGAGGAGGCGCGTAATTTCTACTGGGATGACGGAAAAGGCCTCCTTGAGAACTTTGACCTCAATGAGGTCGGGCTCAGGTGCCTTGCCATTCTTAAAAGACATTGGAGCACGGCCTACTTCCTCCTCCGTGAACGAGGGAGCATCGGCCGTGTCCGGTGCGATGCGTGCACATCTCCTGACCTTGATTTGGTCATGAATGTCCTCGCCTGGAAGATCGTCTGGGACGTGCGCATTCAGGAGGGCTTCGGCTATCTCCCTAATGGAGTGGGTGTATCCCTCGCCACGCCGGATCGTGCTGAGCACTTTCTCAACGCGGAGCTTTCCAGCCTGGAGCTTGTATGCGAAGCCCCAGGGCTCCGCGCTGCCGTGCGGCGTGACGAAGTCCCGCCAGCTCTGGAGCTTGGCCTTCTTCACCTCCCGGCTGTACAACCGCAGCGAAGTACGGTATTTGCGCAGCAACGGAAGGCGTTCGGGCCGTCTCCTGCCTTCTGGTACGCCCGTCTTCGACAGAACGCAAGCTTCTTTAGGAGGGTCAGTTTGGCAGTCAACCATGGGTTGGACTTTCTAAATCGCCTGACTCGAGGCATCGACCAGTTGCACGACTTGATGATTGAGTCGACCAGGGTCTTAGCCAAGGTCTCCACGTCTTCCGCGGACTCCAGGCCGAGGAACAGCGGACTCCAGGGGGGCGCGCGCAACCTCTGCGAGGGCAGCAGCGAACCGCTCACGGTCGGCCCTCCTTACGTTGAACCGCTTGGTCGCGACATCGCCACCATTGCGGTACCCCCCGGGAACCCGCAGCCCGATGTCCACGGCACCATGGTCGCTTGTGGTCCAGTCAGCCCGGATCTTCCATGAGCTGACATAGTCGCTCATGTCAGGAGTCGCCAGGGTCACGTCGATGTATGACTGACCCCTTGGCGTCCAGTAGGTCGGGCCCTGGCCAAGGTCGTTGACCACGGCGAGGCCATGCAACTGGGTGAACCGCGCGAGAGCGCGGCCCCTTCCGTCCACCCTCTGTTCTTTGCTCCAGATGGGGGACTTGGCGTTGGCGTCTAGCGCAATGAGGATTCCCTTCCCCCTCAGCGAACGGAGCACCATTTCGAGGTGGCTGAGGTGCTTCTCGATCTCCTCGCAGTGATGGAAATAGTGCGACACCGCGTAGAAGGAGAAGCTTGGGGCCTGCACTTCCACACAAAGGCACTGTGCCGTGCTTAGCTGGGAAAGCATATTTACCTCGAGTTCGGGGTTACAAACGGCTACCGCGGCCCAGAGGCGTTCCCGGCGCACGGCAGCCACCCTGACTCGGGTCCCTACTCCGTAGAATGTGTGGCTGTCCCCCTGCTTCCGGACGTACGGTTCCTGCAAGAGCAGGACGTCCAGTCGCTGTTGGGAGATCAGCTCACTCACCTCTCCCATGACTCGAGCTGAACGAGCCGCGTTCAGCTGAAGGACCCTAATTCCCATTATTTTTGGGGACCTTTCCATCGCGGTAACAGTTACTCGGCTGTGAGAGCCGGCGCGTTCGCAGCCCTGGTTGCGGGTCGCTGGGGTAGGTCTTACTGGGTTAACGGGGACTTTACTCTGGGCTGCGATTCCGGATTCCGCGACCGCGGGCCTGGTGGTGCGGGCGTACCCCACGGATGCTGCCGCGGGGGTTACCGGAGTCGCCTCATCGCATCGACTCAGGCTAATTTTGACAGCTCGAAGGCTGACGACCTTGGGCAGCGCCCCGTCGCGGCTGCCGCCGGAGACGCTCGCCGGCGCTGGGACGTCCGATTTGTGGGAGAGGGCAAGTGCCCTCGTGACCGAGCGGGTGCACGAACGTCCGACGGGGGCTGCGACGTCGCCGGCGACGGCTCCGCAGCGCACCGGCCCTGAAGAGAGGGCCGGGCGCACCCCCCCACCTGGTGGGCGTTGGCTCTGGTTTCTCCTACCGCCGCTCCGATCTCCTTCGGCAGCTGCGTGAAAAGATGTTGCATCACGCAGTTAAAGAGGATCGGTGATAGCGGGTGGCCCTGCCGAACTCCTCTCCTGGGGTGTATTAGTCCAGATCTCCAGCCTGGCCCCTCCAAGTATGTGGCGCTAGAGGCGTATATATCCGCCAGATACTGTACCATCTGGCGGGGAACGCCCATTGCCGCGAGAGATGTAAGAAGAGCTGTGTGTGCCACTGAATCGAAGGCCTTACTTACGTCTATGGAGGCGAGATGAAGGCGGCGGTGAGACTCGCGGTACTCAAGCGCGGTGTCCAGCAAGATGGCGTTCTCAGCACATCCGTCTGCCGCGATAAAGCCTCGCTGTCTCGGATCTAGTCGCAGTCCCTGTAGAAGCCTCCATGCGAGGATCGTATGTAGTCCACGCACCCAGATGGAGGGCATAGAGAGTGGCCGGAAGTCCCCAGGTTCTGCGGCATTTCCCTTTTTCGGTATAAATACCGTCCGAGAATGTAGTATAGACTCCGGTAGTCGTTGGCAGTACAGGATGAGGTTAAAGATGGTGGCCCTCATCCCAGTGGGCACAGCTTTAAAGTCCCGCGCTGTCAATCCATCTGGTCTTGGTGCGGAGGCGGTCGACGGTTAAAACTTGGCAACCTCCACATCTGAGATTGGCTTCCACACACCTTCAATCTCGTCCTCGGCCGGCTCGATGTCTGGCGTGGCGTTCGAGGGGGCGTTGAACAGTGCCGTCCAGTACGGCTCCATGATATCCCTGGGTGGCGGAAGGGAATCATTCTCCGGCGCAGGAATTGCTGCGATGCACCGGTCTCTGTTCCTCGCTCAGCTCCGCTGGGTTCGAGCGTAAGCATCCCGTCTTCTTTGCCTTGCGGTGCGCAAGGGTGGTGGCGGGTTAGGTGGTCCTTTGGGCGGCCGTCTTGGTCTGCTACCCCAGGTGCGCTGGAGAAAGAGACAGAAGCGATTGAAAGTTGTCTCCTTGCTATCCGTTAGGATATCCCGGCAGAGGAGCTGAAGCTCCCTCGCTGCGGGATGTTGCGGCAGGTCCTCAGCAACCCAGGCTGTAATGGCTGCGACGTCTACTTTGACGTGGCCTGTCGTATTGGGTTCCCGTCATCGGCGGAACCTGGATCCTATTCAGATTGTCCAGCGTAGCAGTACCTGGGGGCGTCCTTGTTGTCGTTGCGGTCGGTGGTGTTGGCACTGGCGACCTAGATGGCCCTGGAGGCGGCGTTGGTGGTCGTCCTCTTATTGGTGATGGCTCTTCTCTCGGTGATGCAGGCAGCCTATCTGGACGCCCTGGCGACTGGCGCGGCGATGGTTGTTCGAGCGAAGGAGGCCGGTCGCGGAGGTCCTCCATGAATGAGGCCACTAAGGCATTGTATGCCGACGCTCGTCGTTTCCCTTTATGGCCTCGAGAGTTCGATGTGGGAAGGCTGGTAGTAGGGCTTCATTTGGGAAGCGAGCTCCTTCCCTCCGAAGTTCCGCCTCTCTGCGAGCCATCATTGTGGTCTTCTCTTCTGTCCACCTCTGCTTGGCGACTGGGGCGTTCGCCGCTTCTCTAGCGTCATACAAAACGGCGTGGACGCGTCGATGATGTTGCCCACGCCCGTTGACTGTTGGGAAGGTCCGTGGACAGCCTGGGTATTCGCATCCGTATTGAGGTCCGTGGTCATCAACGTGTGTCTGGGAGGCTCGACCGGAGGGCCGAGCCCCTGGTTCATCCGGGGCATGGTTTCTGTTTGGGCCAACAGAAATAGGCTATGGGGGCTGGCAACCCCCAGGGCCGGAGGTGACCGACTCCGAATCTGTCACCTCCTTACGGAGGTGTCCGGCGGGACCACGAGGAGGTTAGAGTCGGCCCGGGGCGGGAGAGGCTACCGGCCGAAGCCGTGGCAAAAGGTGCCTATCACGCATCCACGCCCCAGCAACTACAACTTTTCACCACTATCTACCGTGCGTCGGCGTCTCGCAAATGTCGAGCCATGTCATAAAATCAGAATGAGCGAACGTCCCGTGCAGCTGGTTGGTTGCACCGGTGCTGCGACGGGAGACCGGGCAGGGAAGACCGCCTGTTGCTTAGGTGAACATCCAACCTCGCGCATTGCTTTTACGGTCTCGCGCATTGGTTTCCGGTACGTGTGGCCATAGTTTCTCCTGTCGACGTGCATGGGGCCCCCGCACCAGTCGGCTGCTCACCGCTCCCCCCTGCAGGTCGTACCAGGCTCACGCTAACAGCCCCGGCCGCGGGCTCTCACGCTCCTTATACTCCCACAGGGACGGGGCCGATATGAACACCGTCCAGCGCAAGGGTGGTTTCTCATGCAACGTAATCCCATCCTCCATCCACAGCACAAGTGTACCCGCCCCCTCGGGTCGCTATCATCAAGTGGTCCATGCTACGGCCAGGTGACAATCCAGAAGGCCAAGTAAAGTATTTAAGCTCAATCCCCTTGCTCGACAAACAAAAAGATAAAAATATAACTCGAACAGGACTATAGTTATACTCTGTAATAGTTCGGAATAGGCCGTGCAATATGCACCGTCTTTTCCACACTGTCGTGAGTCCGAGCCGCGTCAGAATTTTCCGGGAAAATTAAATCACCGGTTTCCGAGGTGCGAAGACCCGAGTAAGAGAGAGGCAGGCGTGCGAATTAGAGAAGGATCGCTATGTTTCGTACCGCGCAGACAATGTTTCGGTTTCTTATATGTCTAGGCGTCGCTCGCTCAGCTGATCAAGCCGAAATTCCGAATCGATTTCGTGTTTCGATATCTCGAACGCTCAGAGATTCTTAAACAACTTTGACTGATGATTATTTAACTGTTTTTACTTATTGTCATGGATTTGATTGGGATGGGAATTGAACTCTCAGATTGACGATTTATCTCGTCAGAGAACGCCAACTGTTCATCATCGAATCCGGATAAAAAGGATTCAAGGTGTGGGTGCAATTGGGTTGATTTCCTAGTGTTTCGGAATCCTGTTAATTTAGTAATTTCTGATTTTAAACAGTTCCTGAATTTTCTTTGAATTAATTATTTCGATCCCTGGAGTATTGCTCTACAGGTGTTAATCTGAACTTAATTTAGGTTATCCAGCTTTGGATATCCACTGGGTTAAGGGTTTTGGAGGTTTGAGAGAATATGATGTTGTAGCTTCTTTGTTTTGAACTTCTTTGTGCTCCGATTCTTCTAATCGACAGTGAAAGTCCGGTAGATCGAAGGCAATCTCAATGATTGAGTCCGAGCTGTCTTTCACAATTGAAAATAGTGATAGTTCCTGCTTCAGAGCTGTCGCATTAACAAGGCTGAAGGTACGGATCTACACTTTCTTTGTATTCTTTTTATGTGAACCTGCTTCGATTGACTTCTGTCAATCGAAGGTATGGCTCCTTTTCTTTCACTTTTCTTTGTCTTTTTCACGATCTAATGTTCGTGTTTTTGGGAGATGCTCCCATAGCACAGTCCCAGGATTAGGTTTGAAAGGATCTCGAATTAGGGATGCGACGGCTACCTCGATGGCAGAGATCGCTGGGGTTGGGATTTAATTCATAGAATTCTCCCATAAGTTCTATTTCATAAATATTTCGCCTCTGGCTGACTCCTGACTTTTCTACCTTTCTAAATCTATATCCAATTGGGACCTGAATCTATTCTAACTTTATTCAATTTGGGAGATATCTCAATTTATTCTCCTTGCTATCTAAGCCTTTCCTCTATGAGAACTCATCCTATTCTGTCTTTTGGAATTTTGCTTGGAGTCTCCTGGAGTCTCGCGGCCCCTCCCTACTCCTAGGCTTCCTCCTACCTCTCGCCTTTTTCGCATCGCCTAATTCTTCGGTTCCTGCGCACGCGTCGATCGCCGTCGACTTCGCTCTCGCGCAAGCGCTCCCTATTCGCCCCGTTACAACTGTCCCCCCGAAGGATATTGAAATTTTCTGAAAGAAATTTCGATCTCCTTCGTTCCCTTTTTCGCTGAGGTTTTGGGGATTCCGCAAATGATTACACATTGAGTGAGTTGTTCTTAATTCATTTTCTTCGCGGTGGTCGCACCACGGTGCGGTGGTACACGCGGATCGTTGGATCCGTAGGGAACGATTCCCTCACACGCTCGATATTAATTTTTTGGTCACTCGCAACTATTTTTCGGTGCCTCTTCCATGCCTCTAGGTCAATTATGGGTTTTACTTCAATCTTCTTGACTACTGGCTTCGCAGCTTTTGGCATAAATTTCATCATTACTTTTTCTGTCTTCTGTGGTGTACCCATTTTGGCTATGGCCTGGATTGTATCATCAAGATACTCTTCGAGGCTTTTCTTTATCTGGTTTTTTATTTCCTCCTCTTCTTTCTGGAATCGGAAGTATGCCTCCTCGGTCTGGGATTGTTTGTGCTTAATCTGTGTGTGTGTGGTGTGGCTTAGTATTTTTATTAGTGTTTTTTGTGTTGTTCGTAATTGTACCTTAATTATTCGTGGTGGTCGAGTTCTGTCCCGCTTCGGTATACACAGCGTGTACGGATGTGTGTGTATCTCACATCCTTGGGGATTTGCCTCAGTTTGCGTGCCGCAATCCATAATTTCTTTTCGTGCTTCTTCGAACGACAGGTTTTTCAATACTGCTGCCTAGAGTTTGAATCTTAGGTCCTGGAACTTCCCTTGCTGTGTTTGGGGACACCTTCTGGTTGGTGTTGTCATCCTTCTCTCCTCTTTCTGTTGTTATGATTCGCCTAATCGTTGCCTTGATTTCGGTCGCTCGCGCTTGATATCCTACCGAACTCCTCTAACCCACCTGATGTGTTTTCGGTCTCGCTGACCTCCACGCAGGTGTTCACCTTTCGCGTACTTATTTCTAAGCCTTAACTCCTTCCCTACGTACCCGAAATCACTCTTCCTCGGATTCGCTGATAATTCTTACAAGGAAACATTCCCAAGTGTCCGCCTTCGATCTTATTGAGTTTCATATATGTTGAAGAACACAAAAATCTAAGAGACACGTGTTTTTTTATATCTGCAATGGTCCACATTTAAGGGGTGAAACAACCCCCCAAAGTTTAGCGAAAAATCGGTTTTTTAAATATTTTTCGTAGGAGCAGTGGAGGGATTTCGACGAAACTTTGCATAAACGTATTCTGTATAAGGACGGTGACAACACAATATTGTTCAGCAATGTTGCACCCCCTTGAGCGGTGCAACATTGCTGAACAATATTGTGTTGTCACCGTCCTTATACAGAATACGTTTATGCAAAGTTTTGTCGAAATTCCTCCACTGCTCTTGCGAAAACTATTTAAAAAACCGATTTTTCGCTAAACTTTGGGGGGTTGTTTCACCCCTTAAATGTGGACCGTTGCAGATATAAAAAAACACGTGTCTCTTAGATTTGTGTGTTCTTCAACATATATGAAACTCAATAAGATCGGAGGCGGATACTTGGGAATGTTTCCTTGTTAGTTCTAAGTTTCCTGATCTGTTTTCCCCGTACTTTCTGTAGCCATCGCTTCTAACTTATATCTAGTTATTTAAACTAAGTATATCTTTCTTCCTCCTTTTTTTTTATTCTCCTTTTTTTTTCTTTATTCTAATTTTTCTTATTTCTAAGGTAGGTCGCAGTTTGGGATTAGGAATGAGGGTTAGAAATTTTGACTCCTTTCTGGGGTTACTGATTTAATTTATTAAAAATTTATTTCGAGCGGGCCTAGTCCCCTTCGCGCTCGTCCGCTCTCCACCAAATACTCGTTGACCGTTCTTTCCCGGCCCCGCAATTCTACCCATGCTGTGTTATACCGAATGTTACATTCGGTTGGGTAAATTTCCCAAGTTCCCCTGGCTAGTGTCCTTCTTAGCCACTGGGTGGTGTCTTGGTCCCACTCTCTATTCCTCGGTTCCATCTGCTCGAGTCCAATCGGGATCGCCTGCATCGGGATGTTTGAAACCGCCGCGGGAAGTTGTCGCAGGTCCTCCGGTTCGGCTTGTCCATATTTGCCGACATCCACGGCGTACGTTTTAAGCCCTCGGCATTTGTTATAATAACACGACGCCATCCTTCACTGGTGTCCTGGACCGCTAGTTGTCCATCCTCCCACTCCCATGTTGTCGCTGGGTGCCGAGGCATCTCCCTCTCAAGCCAAGCTTGCATCCTCCTGTACTGGGTTTGTCGAGCATTTAACTGCACCCACATACAGTGCGGGTCCCGTACGGATACCACATGGACCGCCACGCGTCCCAGCGTCTCCACCGGTATGCTCGGCAGAGTCCTCTCCGCATATGTCCTCGAGCTTTGGACTGTAAGGATTTTTTTTTGGGGTTAATCAATCTGGTTAATCGTCCTTTCTTTTCTTGGTCTTTCTTATTTACTAATCACTGTTTATTCTCCCTGACATTTTTCTTCTCTCTTTCTCTCTTTCTTCCTTCTTCTAGCGATGCTTTCTTGGTTTCGATTCGTGATCAACTGATTCAAATTTGATTTATGTCCAACGTTCGCGGAACTTCTTACGTCTTACCTCACTTCTCACCTAGGGGTTGTCGGTCCCCGGAGATGTGGTCAGGGTGTTATTATTCTCCCGATTTTGATTCCGTGTCCTTAGCCATTGTCGAGTCACCGGCCGTTGCTCCTCTTCGGTTTCCTCACTTTGTTGATTATTAGTGTTCAGGTCGTTGTTAATATCTAACGCCTGTGGGTCACTGCTTGTTTCCATCGGTGTTAGATATGGTTTCAAATGAACACTATGAAACATGCCTCTTTCTTTCTTGGTTTCTGGATGCCTGAAAATGAACATCGCTGGTCCGATGGCTTTTTTGATTATATATGGGCCTTCGTATATCGCTAGGCATTTAGCTATCAACTTGTTTGTGGGATTCGATACATTACATGCTTTGACTGGGACCAGGTCACCTTCGGTGAAGTTTGTGAGTTTGTGTGTTTTATTGAACCTTTCGGCTCGTTTCTTTCCCTTTTTTATCAAGTTTTCTCTCACGAGCTTTAACACAGTTTCTCTATCCTTCGTAGGAGTTTCGTTGTCCCTTTTAATCCATTTTTCCCAGAATCGGGTTGGTTTTTCATTCAAGTTCACTTCCAGTGGTGTGAAGCCTGTAGTGTCATGCTGGACTTCATTTATGCTATCTTGTATAATTTTTAACCAATTGATCCAGGCATTATGTTGCCCTTGAATGAACGTTCGAAAGAATCGTCCTAGTTCGCGGTTCACGCGTTCTACGATGTTTCCTTGTGTATGCCTTATCGATGACAATACGGGCTGGATTCCTTCCCTTTTTAATTTGTTTAGCCATTGCTTCGATGTAAATTGTGTTCCATGATCGAATTGTAAGCGTTTTGGTTTTCCGTAGTTCTCAATGTAGTGCTCAAATCTGCATTTAATGGTATCACCTGCATTCGCTTTTCGTAGCGGGTATAGAGCAACGAATTTGCTAAAAGCATCGATTGTTACCAGAATATGTTTGTATCCTCCTTTCGCTGTTGGTAAGGGTCCAAAATAGTCAATCGAAACTAATTCCAGAGGTTGTTCGGGTGTAATATTTTGCATTGCAGCGTAGCATGTTTGATTGGTCACCTTACACCTTTGATAAGTATCGCACCGTGAAGTAATATTCTTGATTAGTTTTTCCATTTTTGGGAAAGTAAATTGTTCTTGTAAAATCGCGTGCGTTTTCCTTCCACCTATATGGCCATAAATTTCATGACATTCTTGTGCTATTTTGTATAATCCTTCCTTTGTGAGTAATATCTTGTATATTTCGAGTCCTGTTTTCTTCATTACAACGCCATCTTGAATCTTGAATCATCGGTTTTGCTTATCCGGTGTTTCTTGCAGAGTCTTCTTAATTGCTGATATTCGAGGATCCTGACTCTGTCGCTCTTTAATGTTCTTTAAATAGTCAATTATGGTTGGTAATGATTCCCTAACAAGGAGTGCTGAGATAACTTTCTTGTGATCTAAATTTTCCTACGTGTGATTTTTCACATGACGACTAAGAATGTCTGCCACCACGTTGTCCTTTCCCGGGCAGTCTTTAATTATTAAATCATAATCCTGAATTGAGAGAATCCATCGAGCCATTCGTGAGTTTGCAAACTTGCACGTGAGAAGGAATGTTAGCGACTTATGATCAGTGATGATGGTTATGGGTGCTCCCAGGATATATGATCGGAATTTCTGGAGTGCCCACACCACTGCTAATCATTCTTTTTCTGTTGTAAAGTACCTTAATTCTGGTCCTTTTAACGTTCCACTTGCGAATGCAATAACCCCTTCATTCCCGTCGTCATCTATTTGAGATAATGTCCCCCCGAGTGCGTAATCACTGGCGTCGGTTCGAATCAAATATCCCTTTTTCGGGTCCGGATGGTGGAGGATAACGGCTTCTTGGAACAGTTGTTTGGTTCTCTTGAACGCCTCCTCGTGGGTGTCTTCCCATTTCCACCTCACGCTTTTCCGTAGCAGTTCTAGGAGTGGCGCCGTTTCATGTGCATGGCTATTTGTGAATTTCGTATAGATATTAATGAGTCCTAAAAATCCCCGCAATTGCTTTATGTTCTTTGGTCGTGGGAATTCGTGTATTGCTTGGACTTTGTCCGGCTGTGGCTGGAGTCCTTCCGGTGTTAAAACATGTCCTAGAAAATCTACTTTTGTTCGGAAAAAGTGACACTTCTTGAAGTTTAGTGTCATTCCATAATGGGTCATTCTTCTAAATAGTTCTTCAAGGTGTCTTATGTGCGCATTGAAGTTTTCCGATATGCACAGAAGATCGTCAACGAAATTGATGATATGGTCCCCCAGACCATGAATTACCATGTCAAGTCCTCGTATCAGGCTTGCGCTACTAGTTTTTAGACCGAATGGAGTCACCACAAACTCATAGCTTTTTCCCTTATGCAGGAATGCGGTATATTTTCTGGAATCAGGATGGAGTGGTATCTGCCAAAAACTGCTAGTTAAGTCAAAACTTAAGATGATCTTAATTTTATTACATTTCTGGAAAATCTCTTCGGTCGTCTCCATGCATTCATGGTCGGCAATCATAACTTCGTTCAATCGGCGAGCATCTAAGCATAAGCGGACTGACCCATCCTTTTTGATAACTGTTACCATTGGATTGACGTATGGGCTATTGGATCTTTGTATTATTCCAAGGTCTAACATCCTCTGAATTTCCTGGTCTACCTTCTCGCGGTATGCGATAGGTACCGGGTATGGTTTTTGCTTAAATGGTTCATAATTGCTTAGCTCCAATTTATGTTGGTAAACTTGTATCCTTCCTGGTCTTTTGTCAAAAACACCTCGGAATCTTAATATTAGATTATAGAGTTTAATTCTTTGTGCTACCGTTAATCCTTGACATTCTTGTATCTTTTCTTTGATTTCTTCCGGGCTGACCCAATATTTTTTTGAGTCTTGCACATAGTCTGTTTTTCTCGGGCTGCTAGGAAATTCCTTATTCTCCTTGGTGCGTGCCATTTCACTTATGTTTCCTTCAAATGTTTCTTCCGACTCGGGGATTACTACAGCTGATTCCGTAATTGTGGAGAGGCTTTTTTCTTCTTGCTCGTTGACAAAGGTAATCTTTCGCGCTCCGAAGTTTATTAAGCTTTTCCATTTTACTAGGCTGTCGACTCCGATGATGCAATTCCTGAGGAGTTTAGGGACTATCAAATATCCTATGTGTATTCTACGTTCCTTGATCTTTGTTTCCGCATAGATTTGGTGACAAAGACTGGCTTCATTCCGGTAGCTCCCACGATTTGTGTTCTTCTGACGGGCAGAATCGGGCAAGCTTTTAATTTTTCTTTGTTTTCATCATAAAACCGCTCCGAAATACATGTCACCTCGCTGCCTGTGTCGATAAGAGCTTCTGTGGGAATTTCTTCTATCTCCACCTGAATGGTTGGACATTTGATGATTTCCTCTTCCGGTATGTCTTCCTCACTTTCTTCCGTGAGTTCGGATCGGACGTTTTCCATCGCTTCATCATTCCGACTCGATGATACCTTGTCTTTTTGAGTCACTGGTGGTAAGCTTTCTGTTGCTGGGATCCGAATGTCTTGAATAACTCTTGGTTTCCTTGGATTTGCTATTGTTTCCTCGCGTTGCATCGGTAGTTCGGAAACCGATGGATATATGGAAATTTCGGATGCAACGCTTATTCGTTTCCCGGATTCTGCTTAGTTTTTGTTTCCTCGACCAAGGATGGTAGTGGTGGTACTGCTGTCAATGATGCTGTGGTGTTGCTTTGTTCTTGCCGTGGGGTTTGATCTCGTGGACTTCTCGAATAATGGTTTCCTTGATATCGCGGGTTTGGTGTGTAACTGTTATTGTTTTGTTGGTAGGGTTCTAATTGTTGAAATGATCCTTGTTCTCTTCGCGGATATCGAGGCTGAAAATGGCGCGGTTGTTCTTGTTCGAATCTTGGTGCTTGAGGTTCGATGCGTTGTACCACTGATTCATTAGGGGATTGGATTACCGGATTTTCCCTGGGTGGGAATCTCCTCTCTTTAGATCGGTTATAGTTAATCGGTCCTGCCTGAACGAACGCTTCTAATAACTCTAAGAATTCCGAGAGAGTTGATATCCCTCGGGAGATGCAAGCATGCTGAACCATTTCATTGTAATGTCGCGATAGTTGTGTTCTCACGTTCGGCCCGCGCGGCCGTCGCGGCAATCGTTCCGCTTAGAGTCGGTCCCGCGGGGCGGGGGAGGGGCGCCCTGCGCCCCTAACGGCGGTCCGCTTCCCCTCTCTCACGGCCCGAAGAGGTCGCGGAGGCGCCGGGCGAGTTTGGAGGACCGGGGGGGTGCGTCGGCGGTGGCGAGGTAGGCCAATAGACCGGCGGTCCGTTTGGCCGGCTGCACCCAGCGAAGGACCGCGGGGACGGAGCAGCGGCTCGCCCAAGGGCGCGCCGAGACCTCCCCGAGAGACGGGGCGTCGGAGGTGGTCCGGGCGGCCAGCTCCGGGATGCCCTTACCCGGCGTAAGCGGGCAGGTAGAGCCCCGGGCGGCCCTCGGGCTGAGGATCGGGGTCGCCGACCGCGCGGACCGCGGTGTCGGCGGCAGCGGCGTGACCGCGGGAGTCCCCGCGGCGGCGTTGTCGGCTCCGGTGGCGAGGACGGCCTGGGGGTTGGCGTTGGCCGAGCGGGCGACTGCGGAAGTGCCCGCGGCGGCGTTGCCGGTCCCGGCGGCGAGGACGGCCTGGGGGGCAGTCCGCTCTCGTGGCGGAATACCTGGGCAACCAGCGGGTCGAGGGCCCGATGGCGGGCCTCCGGATGAGCAAAGACCGCCGCGGCGGCCGCGGAAAACCACCCCACGGCCTCGGCCTGGGCGAGTAGTCGGTTGGCGTCCCCGCGGGTCGGAGGATCGCTGGCGGAGGGAGCGGCGGCCGGGCCCGCGGCGTGTCCCGAGGGATCCCGGACGGCGACAGGTCCACCGGCCGGGGCTACGGCGGCGGCGGGTGCTAAAGTCGGTGCCGGTGGGTCGGCCTCCCTGGCCCTGGCGATGGCGCGCCTCCTGGCGCGTCCTTGCGCGGTTCGGCGACCTCCTCGTTGGCGGCGCGGGGGCACGTGCCCTGGTGAGGGCGGCGTGGGCTCCAGGGGACTCTGGGCCGCGGAGTCGTTGGCCGCGGGAGCGGACCCGTGAGGTGGTGCGGGCGGGTCCGACGCGGCGCGTGGAGGCACCGTACGAGACGCGGGTGGACCCCGCCGTGAGGTGGAGCGCCGGGAGAGGTGCTCCGTGGAGGAGGGGGGGGGGGATTACCCGCGGTGCGAAGCGCGTTCTGCAGCCGAGGGGGGGGATTACCTGCGGTGCGAAGCGCCGTAGCGCGTTCTGCAGCGGATAAGGGGTGATCACGGAGCGGGGCGGGTGCGGATGGCGAGAAAGGAAAACTCACGTCTTTTAGTAGTGAAGCTATGGTATATTCTGGAGCCTCCGGCCGCGAACGACGGTCCGGATACATTGGAACTCGTATGGCGACTCGATGGTGACTCTTTTCCGACTGTTTTTCGGGTCCCGGAGGACCCGTATTTATATTAAAATGTCCTTAGGGCTATCCTACTCTAGCGTCATCCCTTAAGGGGACCTCTTTGTCTAAACAATTTTGGCGAGGCTACGCCGGGTTTTCTCGTCTCTGAGTGGCGCGCCTCGCAGGATTTTTCCGGGGCGACGTAGAGGCGCCGGGACCGGGGTCACGGCGCTGCTACGGCCTCGGTCTTGTTCCATCCTTAGATTAATCCTGCAGCCGCCTGGCCCTCGCGGAATCAGAGGGTAACGGGGGAACGGGTCGGAGGAGTAGGTAAGGGATCGCGCCGAGGCCTGATCCGGGCCCTTCGGTGCCCCCCCCCCCCCCCGGGCCGTGGCTTGGGAGGCCGAGGGATGCGGACGGAGGGGGTGGAGGTCTCGCGCCTGATCGCGGCTTTTTTATCGCGGGGCATGAGTCCCGTGATCGAGGGGTCTTCCGGATTTATTATATTTTTTCCGTGCCTACCCCATTGCACGGGGTGAGCGCTAGGCGAGCGGGCCTGGCACGCCGGCGCATGGGTCACGGGGGACACGTGCGCCGGCCGATGGCCCCGGGGCGCTCAACCCGCCGGCGAGAGCCGGGTGGGCCTTGAGGCCGTGGGCGGCCGGATAGGACTCGGGCATGGGAGCGAGGGTCGGCCCGGCGACGGCTCCTTGGTGCTTCCGAATGAGCGCCGCGGCTGTACCCGTTGGGTCGGAGTGCAGCCCACGGCGCCTTCGGAGCACTTGAGGTCGTCGGGCCCGGAGGGAAAGGAATTTTTATGGGTTTTGGGAAACTTTCCGCGAGGGCTGGCGATGCAGGCGTGCAACAGTTGTTTAATTACGTCCTTGTCACTGAGATTCTGTGACAAATCGTGAGCGTTACCGAAGAGTTGGATGGCATATTCTGTCCTTGTCATACGTCGGTTTTCGTTAAACCATCCGTATTCCAAGTTACGCCTTATACGGTGTTGTGTATCCTCATTCCAGAATTTCCTTAAGAATATTCTTTTGAAATCCGAGAATGACGATACCTCATCTCCCATGAGATACCACCAATCATGCGCAATGCCTTTAAGGCTTTGACCTATAATTGTTTTGAGTTCGTATTCGTTGGCTCCTATTGTATTACAATAGTGCTCTAGGTCCTTAATAAACTTTACCGTTCTTTCCTGATAATTGCCTGTATAAATGGGTATTTCTATTTTTAAAGGATATGTGCGCGTGTTCGAATCCGTGCTTATAATTTTAACGCAATTTAGGATTCGTCGATCGCTCGCTGTTGTTCTTTGTGTTGCTTCTAGATGTTCAATTCTTGTTCTATACTGTCGACTTTGGTCGCGTGCTTCATCCATGCCGTTGCTGACCGCATCTATTGCAGCTACTAGATGGTCTAGCGTAGCTTGTTCCTCGATAAGTTTAGTGTTTAATTCGTGGAACTGTTTTTCTTGCTCTTCTCTTTCCCTTTGTCTAAGTCATTCGAGGCGCTCTGTATACATTTCAAAATCTCTCGCGTATTTTTCTTTGAATTCGGTTATTTTCGTTCCCTGTGTGCTTATTTGTTTTTCGTTCGTTCCTAGTCTCGAGGTAGTATTATCATTTGAGACCTCTAAGGTCGCGATGCGCGTTAGTAGGTCGCGGAGCCGCGCGGATCGGGCCAGGCTTCGCTCGACCTCCTCAATGTCGCGCGTTGTTTCGCGAATGTGTCGCGCTGTGCTTGCTACTAATCCGGAGTCTCTTTGCAAATTATAAGTGTCATCGAAACTTGTTTCTTGACTACTTATATCTTTATCGTTGGCTGATGCCATTTTGCCGCTTTTTATTATAACCTTTTTAAGACGAGATTCGCGATCCTTTATTCGTCAATCGCTTGCCCCACGTTGGGCGCCAATTAAGAAACTCGGTAGAGTTTCGCGCCAAATATATATATAGAGGCGCGAAACTCAGACCTAGTCATTATCTGCGATGTTCAGCCTGGCGTGTCAAATTGGACAATGAATGTTGT
>NW_019394770.1:0-41323 GCF_000612105.2 Orussus abietinus | reverse complement strand
ATCGCGCGACCCTGCCCGTGAGCAATCTCCCAACTCATCTCTGGTTAATACGTGGTCCGAGATCTCGAATAAAAATGCATTCTGTTCCATTTTTCTATACTATTTGCTAACTTCATGTCATATCATGTCGAATATTGTAACAGGTATTATATTGCATTTAACTTCACACCATACACTTAACGATCTCGATCCAAAATCTCGTGGATACAAGCTCGAATATATCTTCCAGGTATATATATTCAAAACAACCGAAAGTAAAGAAATCGTGCATCGCTATAATTTAAGTTCCTAAACGGCAGGCAAAGAAAGCCGTTCTTGATAGGCGAGCGAAGCGGAAAACGAATTGCGTCAAAAGTATCGACCAATCGCGACTCGTCCTTGGTCCATATTCAAGATGGCCGCCTACGTTGTCCGCGTCGGAGCTTGTCGCACTCATTGCTGGAAACGGCAGCGGAAGTGAGACAGACTGGTCTCTCGATAGCAGAGAAGAGATGCGTACGAGGCAACCTTCTACTCGATCGATCTAGGGATGATCCATTCATGCAGCGCGAATCCCGTGGAATCTAGAAGGTTTTTTTCAGGGCAACGGGTCCGTTCATCATTCTCCCTCCATACGAGGCCTAACCTCGCGATCCATACGTTTCAGGATATTCCAGGATATTCTCTCTGATGTCATTTCGCGTACCAGTGGCTATGCAGCTCACAGGATCCTTATTGTTCGTGTCGTCGCGTAAGACGCACGCGTGATAAAATGTTCGTATAAAAAAATTCTGCTCGCGGTTATTTACGCCGAGTAGCCGGCTTGTTGTCAAAAATGGCTGTCGCATAAAATCGGAATCTGTGTGCATCTCGAGTACTCCGTCCGTCGTGCAGAGTGATTGAGTGTTTGTTATTGACACTGTTGACAACAAGTGTTACCTCGGCAAGGGTATGCCGCGCGTTAAGGCTTCTCCGAAGAAATGTGTAAAAACGTCAAATTCACACCCGGCTGCAAATACATGGGTGTTCCTTATGAAAGGTAATTCTAGATATGAGTTAACTCGTATTTTAATTCAGTGTTGCAAAATTATCGTTGGTACGTTACTTTGTATGTGAGGTACCTATGTATGTGTTTTAACATTACTTTGGAGTATTTATTTGAAAAAATATATAACTTACCATAAAGATATACAGATTTTGAATAATGAAAGTCTCTAACGAAATTGAATCCATTCTTCAAAAATAAATATTGTTATTTAATTAATTACTACTTTAGAAGTAGTTAATAACTAACGTTGCAATTAGGTAGCTTTCGAGCAGCGACTTGTTATTAAAAATTCACCATGAAGTCCATTGAAACTTATTTTTTGTGAGCATGTCTGAAATGCATGCCGATTCTTTGCTCGTATTGTAATTCTTCACAGAGGGAATGTTATAATGCATCTAAAGTAGAATTACTCAATTTCAATAATTTCTTGAAATAAAATTGTTAACTGAAGTACATGTTTTTATAATTGTGCTTTTTAAAATACTGTTTCTTGAAAGAAATATGAAAGTAGAATCCTTTTTCAGGGGATGGATTAGACAGCAAAAATGGAGGTCTTCCAGATATCGTAAAACTCAAGCATCCTGCTTCGAATCAACCGGCCATGTTCGTTTTCAGTCCAGGAGATTTGACGGTACAGGAGGTATTAACCTTCGACGAAAACAAAAGATCCTGGTTTGTGGACGATTACGTAAAGTCAGATGGAAAGATGCATCTGTCTACTCCGATTGATCCTATATTTTTAGTTCTGCCCTATTTACAAAAGGTGAATTGAAATAGATATCAATATAGATTTTTTGCATATAATTATGAATGTTATTAACATTTAAATTCTCTACCTGCAGTCACAACATGTTGCACCACTGGAGCAGAGTCTTCACGACGACGACTATCCTGAAACAACTCGTTTGGCACGTTGCCAAAATTTGAAAGTGTCTCTAATTGCTGACCGATATGGGGATGAAGATTTGCTAGCTTTCAAGTATAATGAGGATAAAACCCTAAGATGGTTAAGAAGAAAGGTAGAAAGGGTAGCTGAAGTTTTACGACAAAAAAAGATTCATGTTTCACAAGGTGCTATTAGTGCCACTTATGTGAAAAGCAATAAATTTGAAGTAGGGACTGAAATTGGTTAGAATTTTATTTGTTCGTATTTAACGCTTACATATAGTTTCAAAATTCATTATAATTCTTACACGTAACATTAATATTTCAGAATATTTAAAATATGCTCATGGTATAGTATCGGAATATCTACCAGAGGATTTGTCAAAGAAATTGGCTCAATGTTTAAATTTACCCGAGGAAGGAGAAAACAAGAAAAGAAAGTTAAGTAACTCTAAGGAAGTAAGTGAAGAAAAACGACCCAAAAAGGAAACATCTGATGGAGATAGTTTACCAAAAAATAGGGTACTTGACTTGACAAAACCGGAGAAGGTTAGTTTATATTCTTGCCGTTTGTGTGTTATTTAAGTAAACTTAGGATAACTTAATTTAATAATGTCTGCCTAGTTTTCAAATTAATTGATTTATTTACAGCCACAAAAAGCTGCAACAACATCCAAGAAAGAATTATCTAGGCAACGAGCTGCAGCTGGCAGTAAAAGTATTACTAACTTCTTCAAGAAGAAATGAATTAGACCACATCATTGTTGTACTGACAACATTTCATTCCCGAAAACTAAGAATCTTGAACAGTTGAATCAACAAGTTTTAACATAATTTTAGATGTTCCTTTGTGGATATAAAGTGATAAATATTTAAGAGTGTACCTTATACAAGGACATCCAGTCATGCTTTTTAAGTGAACACTATATAGCAAGAACTTTCTAGGATACAATGATACGCCTTTGAGGTATTGTCGCCTGAGAAAGTTAACTAGATGACTGCGGATTCTATATAGAAATTACGTTTTTTTCGTATAAAGAGTATATACAACATTTTACAAACAAAAATTAAAACCTGTCCCGCAAATGTTAACTGATGAAATAGGGGGAAAATGTGCATGAGAATGAAAGATCGAGTGTTATTTATATGTTTGAATTTATTAATTCTATTCACGTTGACGGTATTGGTACAGGGGCTGTGACTTCAATATCACGGCAAGTTGCAGTCTGAAGTTCCTTCCGTATCTCAGGGGTAATTGAATGATGAGACTGTTTTTTTAATAGATTCAATAAGGCATCTCTTTGTTCAGTGCTAATATCACTTTTATATCGTTGTACAAAAGTCAAAAGAGACTGATGCCACAGCACAGGTAATTCCCGTGGATCTCGTTCAAACCTATAAATTTAATATCATGTGAACATGCACATTTATTCTCAAATTGTATTTTGAGTAGCCATATAAAAATGTAATTGCACCATAGATTGGATCAATTCTTAATTAACTCTTTCAATACTAAGGATGACTATAGCCATTATCGCATGTTCACTATATCCTATCAGTGATTACAAGCACTATATTCAACATTTTAGTATTCATACAGCAGAAGCATTTGTTTTTGTAATAGGCATAGCCATACTGAAAGGGTTAAATTGTTTCCTGTTGTACATTACCTTCAAGAGTATATATTAATTTAATAAGTAAAGGCATATTCAAAATACAAATCTGAGAAATTATTAATGGATCTAAGTTTACTGTCACTTTATAGAAAAGAAAGGATACGTACCTGAGAAAATGAAATACAACTCCATCTATCACTCTGTATGGAAGTGCATATTTCTTGTCAAAAAATACTCTAAGAAAGATGCTATTTGCTCCATTGTAATCCATTTCTGCTATTTTTAACATTGCTGCTGATGAATGCAATATAGGTATTGAATTTTTGGCAATAACTGATCCAATGATAACAGCTTCTCTCAAAGTACATGTCCCAGATTCTAGTAAAGGTAGTAATAAACCTTTCATGAACCCACCAGGCTTAAACAGGGCTTTACGTACAGCTTGATATAAGTGAAAATTTAGTCTCTTGTATTCAGCCAAGTCATCTCTGATACGTGGTAGTAACACAAGATTATAAAATCGTTGTGCCATTTTTTCTTTCAAATTGGAGGCAAAAATTCTTGTAGCTTGATACATAGCAGCTGCCGACCATTTTGAGGGATCAGTAATATATAATATCTGTTCCCAATTCTTTAGGCTTGGTATAATCTTAAATGCCTTGGGCAGTTTACCACTACGATACTTTGAAAGTACATCCCGTACACCTTCATACATAGTTTTTACCCTTGGATCTAAATCCTGAATTTGCATCGAGGCAGCATCTGAAAATTGGGATTGGATTTCTGTTTTCCTTTCTGTGAGCTTTTCCATTATAATGTCAGCTAACGTGCGCATGGGTACAGCATCTTTGTTCATGAACATCTGTAGAGCTCGTTCATCTTCTTCATTTATTTCAATTTTTTGGTAGGATTTATCATTCTCGATCTCATCTTCACTGGATTCTTGCTCGTCACCGCTAAGGTCTGCTCCAAGCTTTGTTACTGGCCTTTTAAAAGTTTCACTACCAGAATCAATTCCATGCTCCTCTTCCATTTCTCGTTGTTGTCGTCTGGCTTGCGACAATATTTTTTGTGTCAGGTTTGCATCCACAAACTGGGAAATGAAAAGTTTCATTAGTAAAATTTGGATATCATTAAAATTACGATGTACAGGAACTGACCTCCTCTTCTTTGTCTTCATGTTTATGTTTTTCCTTTTGTCTATTTTTTTGTTTAACAGTTTTGTCAGCTTCTATTTGTCCTGCTAAATCGACTCTGTTTCGCGGATTGTCGGTTTTAGTTATTTTAATTTTCTTAGCTTTTCCCATCTTGTACAATAACACCTAGAACAAAAATTCGCTAAATGATGAATCAATGTTTAATATAATATAAATTTGAAAGGAAACGTATGCATTTCGTCAAATCTTTCCATGTTTCTACACTTTCGTTAAGAATCTAGCGATATTAATATAGATAGAAGTTTTACCTGTAAATGTGCAACTAAAAGGGATTCAACAAGTTTCTATCAATAGTTCTGCCCAAAAATTGTATAGATAAACAACATAACCTAATATTTATTTATTACAGATCTCACGTGAACTGTAATAGAGATAAGTTGAGAGATTGCTCACGAACAGGATCGTGCAATCGCGTGCTGTGCTGCCCTCTGTGGAGAATGAAGGCAGCTAATGCACTTGCCGTCAGCGGCGGCCAACTAGAGTTCTAAATCCAGTAAATTACGTCAGAAACGAAGAGAAATTCCCGGTAACTTATCGGTAATTTCTCCAAAGCCTTTTTTATCGAGAAATTATGAGAATTTGAATTTTTCAACAGAGTGAACGAGAGGTTTCGATTAGCTATAGAGAAACATCGTAGAGGGGTATTTCCGTTGTACGTTCTCCGTAGCCAATCAAAACCTCCCATTCGCTTCGTCGCAGAATGAAATATCAGTTCGTTTGAAACAAATCGCATGGAATTTTCCGTGAAGTTGTACATACGTGAATATTTTTAGCTGGAGGTAAATACGACCCTATAATCAATATTTTCTAATAGTAATTATTACTCTTTAGCTTGAATTTCGAAGTTGATTGAAAAAAAAAAGTTATTTAAACGAAGAAACCTAAAGTATAAATAACAAAATTAACGTTCTCTTAAATTCTCAATGTTCCCGGTAACTTACGGTATGTTTCACAGTTACCTTCTCCAATTTAATGTTACCGAGAATTTTCGAACTCTACTGACAATACGCTCAAGTGGCAATAAAAAGAACCTTACTGTAAGGAGAACCTTTGAAACCATTGACCACTGAAGTTAGAGCAGACCCAAGCAGAGTTTAAACTGGTTTAAAAAAAGGATCATTTCTGAACGCAACCTAATTCATTTTAAACATGGCTGACATCGGAATGTGATCATATTTTTCCTTAAGGCGGTTTTGGTCGAATTTGGTAATGTAAATCTCCATTCTCACTCATGGAAAGCAGGAGGATCCATGGTCTTTAGAGGATATTCTTTTCGTTGAAAAGTTTAAGATTCTCTATTTAAAATGATACCGAAACGTTTGTTACGGTCATTTTCATTACCCCCATTCTCGTCAAGGTGCGACTTACACAATTTCGCAAGAATTTCTGAAACCATATCAAACGAAGAAACTGGAAAGCATATGAAAGTGAAGGTTAGCATATTTTGTTTTCTACCTTTCGTATGCCTCAATGGAAGATTGAAAATGCTTACTTATCAGGCATTATCAGAATCTTCTTTTGTCGTAACAATCATGAATGCGATTCAACATTTTTTACGTAGGTATACAGGTATCAGGCTTGAACACGTTTCTGTATACAATAAAGGTTTAATGCTTGATGAATTTTAGGGGTGCTCCTATTATAGTGAAAAGGATTTTTTAATACGACTAAATGGTCCTATCCAGAATAAAGAATATGTAGAATTGAATAAAATCACTAATATTCCTTATAACTAGGACCAGTTATTTCTCATTTTTACAGTCTACGAACTTATACATGCAGTACTATTTCTATACTGATATTAATTTGATATTATATAATTTGTTATTATTACCACATAAATTAACCCATTCGAAATTAACGTTGCAGGATATGCATCATAGACAGAACTTCAGTATATATGGAATAAAAGATGCATCTTTGAATGTATTCAATATACAACTTTACTAATAATCATAATTTGGTTTAAGATAGATTTTATCAAAAAGTAAACTACGTTTATTAAATTAATTGAATGTTTATTCAGGGTAAAGTAACGATTATGAGAAATTGATTTAAGTTGAATCTAAATCATTTTAAATGATTTGTATCTTGAATATTATCATTTTTTACTTATTTCGATTACACTGAAATAAATTATTCTATATTTAGGGATGGGTTAGTGCTCTGAGAAAAATGAAGAATAACATATTTATTGACATTAATGATGGTTCGAGCAGTGAATTTCTGCAAGTTGTTACCCCAAAGAGTGATAAACTATGTAATTTAACTTGCGGCAGTAGCGTTGTAGTAGAGGGAACGCTAGCTACTGCTCCTAATGGTAGGATGGAATTACGAGCAAATGATGTCTTGGTAATTGGCACATGCGATGTCAATGATCAGTATCCTTTTCTTCCAAGGAAGCAGTATTCTCCAGATTATGTGCGGCAGTATTTACATTTACGACCAAGAACAAAATCTTTCTCTGCTTTGTTGAGATTAAGAGACATAGCTTCTACAGCTGTTGTTGATCATTTTAGAGCCAGAAATTTTATAAGTGTACATACTCCCATTTTAACGTCAAATGACTGTGAAGGTGCAGGGGAAGTATTTAAAGTGCAACCAGATTCTGTTGAACTGTTAAAGAGTATGGAAAAAGATAGTATTCCCCATGAAGAGGCCTTCTTTAATACTAAAGCCTATTTAACAGTATCGGGACAATTACACCTTGAAGCCTTAGCAAGGTAATTATATTAAAGGACCAATTCGTATGAATTCTTATTGATTCAATTTCATGAACAATAATTGTTTTCAGAGCACTTTCTAAGGTGTATTGCTTCGGGCCAACATTCAGGGCAGAAAATTCAAAGTCACGGTTGCACCTTTCAGAGTTTTACATGTTAGAAGCAGAAGCTGCTTTCATTACAGAGATAGAGGATATAGCTAAGGAAGCAGAGCTTCTAGTCAAAAGTCTTACAACTGCTTTACTCGACAAGGGCTCTAAAGATTTTTCAGTCATAGGTGCATCGGAACCAGAATGGCTTAACAAAAGTTTCACGTACATGACCTATGATGAGGCTGTAAATATTTTGCAGCATAATGAAAAGTTGTTTACGCATCCTATAAAGTATGGTGATGCATTTTCAAAAGAACACGAATTATTATTAGTACGTCATAATAACGAAATTCCACTTTTTGTCATTAATTGGCCATCCCAAATTAAACCGTTCTACATGAGAGAATATCCAAATGATCCTAGTAAGGTGAGGTCGTGCTGTTATGTCTCTAAATGTAACTTTATTTTCATACATAATACTTATTCTTTGGTCTTATAATCCATAAATTTTTTTTTGCAATGGAACGAGCTTAATAGCTACAATTAACTGTATAACGGTATAACTTCTTTTTTGCAAAACAATATGTACACTTTTAAGATAATTTATTTACTAATTTATGTATTTGTCGTAAAAAAAGAAACTAAAATAGAGTTATCGAAATATTATTTACTTTTTTCTGTGGCTAATTGTTGAATCAGTATATAGGGCTAAACTAAAATATGTATAATTTAATGGTCAATGAGAAAATTTATTGTCATTTGAAAGCAATACTAAAAGCTGTGCTACGTTTGAATTGCATGTTGTAATAGAATGTATCATACGCGTTGATAATTGATTTTAATGTTTAAAGGTGGCTGCAATGGATCTGTTGGCGCCACATGTTGGTGAACTTGTAGGAGGAAGTGTACGTGAAGAGAATTACGCGAAATTACATTCAAAATTGCCTATCGGGCTAAATCTTGAATGGTACTTGGAATTACGCAAGTACGGCAATGTGCCTACCGCAGGTTTTGGAATGGGATTTGAAAGATTTCTACAATGCGTTTTAGGCGTACCAAACATCAAAGATGTCATTCCCTTTCCTAGGTGGCCACACAACTGTGGTTTATGAATAAACTTTTCAGGTCTGTTGAGTATTAATTTACCCTCGGCCAAAGTGCGGGAAAAAAAAATCATGTTCGAGTATAACGTGATCATGAGAGAGAAAAAAGTTAATTATCATTCCACGAGTTTCTCGCAGGATGATAATTACAAAAAAACTGATGCTATTTTCAGGTCACCGTAGGTTTCCAACTCCTTGCTCGACTATTGGAGTTGTCTCATCGTTGCAGATTTTCGAAGATATCGTTTTGGAGATGAGATGCGATAGCAAATGCCCTCAAGTTACATTCTTTAGTGTTCTTCCAAAAAACAACTAAATTATGACTTCCCATTTCTCGCATAATACATTGTTTTAATCTTTTGTAAGTTTCATATTGTTTACGTAACGTAAAAAAAAAAGCCTATAGCTGAGATGTGCCTAAAGATGCAAATGATTAAAACATAAAATTGATATTAAGAGCCCAGGACTATTTTACGAGTTATTTAAAACAAGGCGATAAGTCGGGTAAATAACGAATACAAGTTTTCTTTAATGATTCATTTATTGAATGTTAAGACGAAAAACTAAGTTGAATCAAAGTTCGGTAGCCAAAGTTCTGGTAGCCTTCGTTCGAAAGTCAATATCTTCGTTTCCTTAAAATCAAAACATTCGTTCCCTCAGCAGCTTTGACTATCGTAAAGGATGTTATCAGAAAGGTTAGAGAATATATAGGGTGATAGATAAGTAACCAAAAAGTCAAACCCCCGAGTGATCAACAAATATCTTTTTATACAACAAAATAATGTTTCTCTAGTAGTAATTCTTACGCTTAATCATTATCTTCGCGATCGCATTATCATAGATAGTATGATAGAATTATGTACAGTATAATGGATAACCATATATCACACATTTTGTACAGATTTAACAACTGAACAAGGTGGCAATGCTGCTCCGCGAGTACGATAAGTTCTTGATTCATGCGTATTATTCTTCAGGTATTCTCAGTTGATACTTCGCGTGGAATCTAAACAAGTATCGCATCTGTAGAAAAAAAAAAAAGAAAAAACGTTCCAAAGGTACCTCCGTACGGTTTCTCACCTTTTTTAAAAAGTACAAACGGTACGAAATCTTTCTATTTAAGTCTTGTGCAGGTCGTATCGTCCCCGTGAATGCCAACCCGACATCCACGAAATCCGCTTGCACGCAATACTTTGAGGAATGCTAGTTGACGTTTCAAAGCTAACTTATCGTTACTTTAAATATGTACAGACGTAAGTTCGGGTCTTTCTCGATCGGTCGTGTATACGCACACGGATCATTTACACACTATACAAGGAGTCAAATAACTCGTACGACGTGATGTGCCGAAGGAAATAATTTAAAGAATTCCGCGAAGTAATATCTCTATCATGATATAAATATATCCGAGCTTAGGTGCGACATTCACGACGCGTCGAAAGCTCTCACGCGCTTTGAAGGTTACAATTGAATGAAATTAAATTTCAGGAATTTAATAACTCCCGTACGGTTTCCTCGCCCGGGAACCATATCTCGGGTTCGCCCCCGTAATGATTTTTCACGTCATGTCGTACCAGTTGTACAGAAACTGACGTGTTCGCGCGGAACTACGGTTTAGTTCTAAATTTAAATTCTAAAGTTACAGGCTAGAGGTTCTCGTGACTCGTTAGCTCGTCGTAACGGTCGCGTATAGTCTCACAATTGGTGTGTCGCGACCGCAGGCTGGGAATATTTACATGATGGAACACAGCCCGGATAGCTCGTGTCCCTTCTCCACCGGCGGCAACGTGGACAGTTTCCTGCCTTGTAAAGCAGGTTTAATCGAAGCCGGTTTCAGCGGCTCCATGAATTCTTCCTCGGGGATTTCCGCAGGCTGGGGTTTTTCCTTTGGTTCCTCGGGTTCCTTGTTAATCGTCAATGGCTTCGTGATGTTTATTTTAATTCGAGAAGCCGCCGTTGGGATAGTTGGCGCTGCCGATTCCAACTCAACGTTGCCGTCGATGGAGCTTTTAACTGCCACGTGTGTCGTGTCGATTGAGGATGGCTCGGTCACGATGCTTTCTTCTGGATCTAACATACATTAAAGAAATTAATTACTAAAATAATACCCTCGAGCACTAGGCAATGAAATCCTCCCTTCCGTTCCTAAATTATTTTCATTTGGAAACGTACTTTCTTGGCCGTTTTTTTTTCCCTTCTATTTTAACACTAGATTGCCGGAACGAGTCAATTTGACTCATTTACGATTTTATTGCTATATATGACACGCTCAGTGCGCAATCTAGTGTTAATTACAACGCAAACATAAAATAGTATCAGAAGTAAACGTACCAGGTTCGGGGTCAAGAGGCTCCTCTTTCACTTCCACATTAGCGAATAAAAATTGCTCATCCTCGTCTACGTGTTCCTCGTCTACCGGTTCCTCTTTGATCTTAATATCCGTAAACGAAGGGGCTTCTTCTTCGCCTTCTGCCTTTCCTTCGTTAGCTTTACCTATTTCTTCGTTCAAGTTGTTTAATGTCTCCAAGATTACACCTTCGTCGACCGGACACTCTCCCGTTGTACTCTCCTCTTCGGGAGTGTCTTCCTTTTCTTTACTCTCCGAGACTGTCGAGTTTTCGGCTTCTTCTTCAACATTTGTATTTGTTGAGTCTTCCGTCACCTCCTCGGTAGTTTTTGCATCGGTAGCAGTCTCAATTTCGCATCCTTCCGCGACAGTTTCGTCATTTTTGATTTCCGTGCTATCGGCTTTCGCTTCGTCGCCGTTCTCTTTCTTTTCCTCTTCGGGTTCGATCATCGATTCCTCGATCGCCAGTGCGGATTTCTCCAATGCCCGCTAAATTTATAACAAGCACATTAATCATTTGAACACGCTGTACATGCATCCGCAGGGTTCATGTTAAGGGGGTATGGATAAAGCATTAGACATGCTCAAAGGATAACTTCGGCATAAGTGGTCAAACCTGAGTAAAATCTATTTTAAAAAACGCTTCTACTCTTGATTTATATCCGACTTGAAAAAAATACCCCTTTCAACAATACCAAGATCAACAATTTCATAAAGGAATTTATCGGGCCAAAATGATTCAATCTAAAGACGTTAAGGTGAAGTGAAACACCCTTCAAATCAGTCGATTCGAATACAACACTTTTTTTTAAGGGTATTAGACCAAACTGTCCGAAACTTTGACACATCACTCCTGATCATCTAAGAGTTGTCCTGACACATTCAAAATTTGGATTTTTTTTTTAATTTTTTAACTCAGCCCAGAAAGAACCAAAATGACGTCGAGCTCTCATATTTCGATCAATATACAATTATCGAAGGCTCTGATATGAGAATCGAAAGGGTCAGGACAATTTTACGACAATTTAGAACACTCTGGTAATCGATAAACTCGCATTTGAACGGGATAAAGGCAAAAAAAGTGTTGTATGCGCTTCTATGCCAAAACGATGGGAATACGAGGTCTCGAAGTGAAAATTTAATTGACCTGAAAATCACAGATGGCGCAGGGGGTCCCTCTGCAGTCAATTAGGCCCCCAGAAAGCATGAATTCGGGGGATTTCTGGAGTTTTACTTTGATTTCTTTATAATTATTGTACGAAAATGACAGGTGGAGTATGCCATTTGGTACAATACCCAATATAATTCGATACAGCTGTCAATATAAAAACGAACGTCGGCAACGTAGGCATTTAGAAAAATATTCTTTATAGACGTTGATCAAGTTCCTCGACGTGTTTCACTTCACCTTAGGAGGTGTCATATTTACCGCCATATCAAAATATATTTTACGTCATGTTAATCTCCAGAATTTCTTATCGAATACTACTAGTACGATACTCTGTCGATGTATGTCAAAATATCGGTTTGTCATGTCAAAGTCACTCAGTCCTAATAGGTTCCTATAGACTTACGTTACATGAAACAAAATTTATACTTGTGTCAAGATAGCGTAAGCCGGTGCTAAACTCAATATTTAATCTGTATCCATTTACCTGAGTACATTGAATTATCTTTTACTATATATATTAAATACTATAAAAGAGATTCCATTACCCTGATGCAATTTCCGCAAAATTTAGTAAAGAAACTATTATTCGTTTATTCACCCACTTTACAGGGTGATCGATATTAGTCCTGCGCAAAGGAATGCATTAAGATAATGTATTAATTTGCAAGCATTATAAGACGGTTATATGAACTATAAAATTGAGGGATGTGATATCATATTAGTGATGAGGGCTTAATTGTATATTCCATACAGGGTGTAATATTACGGCACTATTGGTGCAAAATCGATGTTTTGTTACACGATTTTTCAATTCCAAATAAGGCAAAAAGATTAAATATTGCCGTGATGAAGATGTAACCGTTTTATGAAAGCAGGGTCCTTGATCAAAATGAATTTTTGAAACTTCGATATATATATGTCATTAGATCGAAATACCCAAAGGGTGAGATTAAATAATTTCGGTAAATAATTAGGAGGAAAAATGTTACTTTAAGGTAATTCTAACTACGTTTGTATATATTAGGTCTTTATATATATATCCAAATTTCAGTTAATATTCCTATCATCAATTATAGCAAACCTTGGGATACTTGCTATTTTATCACCTTAACATTAATATGTATTTTACATCGTAAATAGTACTCGTAAGTGCGATAGAATAATTGTTGCAGCGACACGTTCATTGTCAGTATTATACAGGATCTCCAAATTTTTAAGTTCCCATTAAAACATCTCAGGAAAGTATTTTCGAGAAAAGTGTTTTAACACATTCGCGACCGCTGACGTGAATTCACGTCTTTTCAAGTTCTATTCCTGGCTGCCGCTGACGTGAATTCACGTCATTTTAAATTCTATTCCTGATTGCCGCTGACGTGAATCACGTCCATGACGATACACGATACAAGTTTGCGGCAACCAGTATCAGAGTTTCATTATTTTCGCCGGTACTTAGTATTTGAAACGGAAAAAAATTTGCCGGTCGCGAATGTGTTAAGGTGAAGTGAAACCCCCTTCAAATCAGTCGATTCGAATACAACAATTTTTTTTAAGGATATTAGACCAAACTGTCCGAAACTTTGACACATCACTCCTGATCACCTAAGAATAGTCCTGATACATTCAAAATTTGGATTTTTGGAAAAAATTCTTTAACTTAGCCCAGACCAAAACCAAAATGGCGTCGAGCTCTCATATTTCGATCAATATACAATTATCGAAGGCTCTGATATGAGAAACGAAAGGGTCAGGACAATTTTACGACAATTTAGAATACTCTGGTAATCGATAAACTCGCTTTTGAACGAGATAAAGGTCAAAAAAGTGTTGTATGCGCTTCTATGCTAAAACGATGGGAATACGAGGTCTTAGTTATTAAGTCTTACTTGTTAAGCTAAAATTTCAACTTTCCGAACCCTACTACTTTCGTCTAAAACAGTCTTCTCGAAAATGCTTTCCCGAGGAGAGGTTCTAATCGAAACTTTAAGATAGGACACATTGTATACAACAACGGATATTCATATTTCTCCCGCTGGAAGTTGCAGCGGAAAATGTTTCAAGTGGTATTAAGAAACTCGGTAGAGTTTCGTGCCAAATATGTATATGTAGAGGCGCGATTACTTTATGTCCACTTTGCAGCACCTAAGCGGAGTCGTGGTCTAGCGTGTAAAGAAACTAATCGTCGGATATGTTGCTACGAATAAACTGAAAGCAAGGTAACTGAAATCTTCTCGACTGCAACGTTAGACTTTTCAATATTGATCATGAATTCGTCACTGGGCATAAGATAAAATAGTTATTACATTAAAATTGTTATAAAGGCAATAAGTCGTGGCTAAAAAACATTATAGATGTTCGGAACTTTGAATTTTTACTTTCAACTTTTTTTTTCTTTTTTCCTTAGTCGCTTTTAGTGCAAAGTTGCAGCTAAATTTGACAATTTCAGTACACGTAAGAATTGTTTCTAAAAAAAAATAGTTGATATTACAACATCTAAATTTGATGATTTTGTTAGAAATATGCATTACATGGCAGAGTGTAATTAAGAATTTTTCGTCAAGGAAAAATAGGGTGAAATTTCTATAATTTGTTATCACAAAGTGCCCAAAAGCATGAATGCGTGTAATTTTAAATATTTAAAATTGTCGTATGTCACCAACCTTTTCAAAACCTCAATCATTGTTTAGTATAAAAACCACGGGAAAAATGGTTTATTTTGAATAATTTATCAAATTGTCTATAATTGATATTATTCTTTCACTACACGACTTAGAGAAATTCAGATATAGATTTGTTGCACTGCAGTAAGGGTACCATCTAGATAAAATTCACTTTATAATAAAAAAAATGTAATTGAAATAAATATTTCTACTTTCATTTTGGATAAGTTTTTTCACTTATAGATAGTCAGATGCAGGTATATTTGTGAGAATATACCTATAAGTATATTCCAAAATTGCCTTTACAATAACTTTAAATAAATCTGCATATTTCGGCGTTTTACAGAACAATTGGAGTGAAGGTAGAAGTCTCTAAAGTGCAACTTACTAAGGAATGATAAATTATTAAGAAGCACGTACCGCAAGACACTTTTCCTATTATCGCAAGATGCAACAGACGAAGAATTCGTTTATATAAAAATGCTAATAGGAAAGCCTTCGGATAAAGATCGATCGGGACTGTTTCGCAATATTCCTAGATATCAAATGATTATAATTTCTTAAATTTACCTTGTGATCTTCAAGGCAGAGCGGGTGGAAGTTCTTCTCCTCGAATGTGACTGCAGCCCGTAGATGCCACTCCTCCTTCTCTTCGTTATAGAATTGTTCAAAGGCATCGTGACAAACTTGACATCGCGAATCTTCATCCGATCCCGTAGGTACGGAATGTTGAACAGTTTCTTGCGGTGTATCTTCCATTGTAGTTCCTTCAGTTTCCGCAGTCTGTTTTTCCGTCTCGAACCAACTTTGAGCTGTTAAGAAACATTCATTGAGTAATTGATTAAAAAATTATATATGCGGTAGCAGAAGCAAGCATAATAAACAATAAATAGTATCAAAGTGTCTGATGAGTTTTTAAAAATTATTCCTTACGTGTTTTCAGCTTGATTTTAATGGTAACGGCATTAAGCTTGTCATATTAAAAGTTATTAAAAATTATTCCTTACGTGTTTTCAGCTTGATTTTAATGGTAATGGCATTAAGCTTAAGTTATATTAAAAGTTTTTAAAAATTATTCCTTACGTGTTTTCAGCTTGATTTTAATGGTAACGGCATTAAGCTTAAGTCATATTAAAAGATAATTAAATTCACCTCTATCTTCTAGATCTTCAATTTCTTCGAATTGTATCCAGTCGCTAACGTCATAGTACCAAGGCCGAGAATGAGCTTTTCTGGCTGAATCTCTTTCGCGTCTATTTTGTCTGAAGTGCCAATCCAAATGATGGCTATATCTGGTTGCCAATTCGGGTGCAAATCGCGCTCCACATGAGCTACATTGCATGCCGCTGTATAAAACTGCTGCGATAGCTGGTTGCTTTCTGTAATAAGAGAATTCCATTATATTCGCAACTGATTCATTAAAATCCTGCAACTAATTCATGATATTTAAAGCCTTAAACAAAGGGTCGGGTACATATTTCTTTTGTTTTTCTTACCATCAGATTTGAGTTTCCTCAAAGGAATTTTTTAGGAACACTTTTAAGGTCATTTTTCTGTAACACTTGTATATTTGAAAAAGAAATAAATTGTAAAGTACATACACTTTCAAAGTTTCAGGCTTGTCGAAGGATACTGGTATGATTTCTGGCTTCTTCTTTTCTTCTTCCTCTGGCTTCTTTTGCTCAACTATGTTTGGCACAATACCAGTTTCGACCAATCTCTGGAACAATTCAGTCATGTTCAGAGGTAAGGATAAAGTAGGTGCAGGTGCAGCTGCACTGTCGATTGGTTCAGCTTGGTACGAAAGTCCAGATGCAGGCGCCATGGCAGAGGGCAGTGCCGAGGAGAGTACATCCAGCTGCAAATCTGAAGAAAGAAAAAAAAAAGGCTTGTAAGATTCAAACTTGTCTATAAACTAAAATACAGCGATACTCAAGTAATAAGAGATAATGTTTTACATTTAAAATTAAATACTGCATTTACCTGGTTTGGGAGTGGAATTAAGGTCTGATCCATCTTGCGATGCAGAGTCATGCTCCATTGGCTGATGCATAATAGGAGTTGTAATCGATTCCGGCTTTGATTTATTGGATAGGATTGGAGGACTTGGAGGAGGTTCAATAGGACCTTCTCCTCGCATTCCGGTTATTTTAACATAACCTGCGCGTACTCCTCTTGGTAGCACGGTAAATCTAATAAAATGCTTCTTGTCTCTGACAATTATAGGCTTAGGAAGGCCTCCAAATTCTACATCAAATGGACGACCATTCAATAGGACGGTTTGCAGGGCATCGGTGAATTCTAGAGTATGCGGTTTGCCCTCGATTTCAAATCTAGGGGGTGAAAAAATTCAGTAAAAACATGAATACCATAAACATGCACGTATCAAAAACACATTGTAAAAATCTAACGAGCAACGGTGTTCGTTAATGTAATCTGTAGAATGACTAAAGTACTTGAAATGATTCATCTAAAGTCAAGTATATACTTACATTTGTGGTTTCGCATCAAGGAATACAGGAACCATGTTTCTTGCATTAATGATAAGATTGATTTTCCCAACGACTAGGTCGGTCCTCTTAACAGTCCCGATTTTGACTTGTGGAGGCGGACCTTCAAGTTTAAAGCTAACTTTTTTCTTTCCAAGGTCAACCATTATCGGAGGACCGCCAAAGTAACACTCGTACCAACGATCATCAACGTAAAGTTCCCTCGTGGGAGCTCCCAGTCTAATTCTGAAAATAATACTTCGTTTCAAACGTCCGATTCTATTTTGAACCGAGCAATAATTTCTCGGCAAGATTTAGTGAGACTTACCTATGAACTTCGTCGTCATATATGAACTCTTTGTAAGGATCGTTAAAGGCGCAAACAATGGTATCTTTGTCGTCGATCAGAATTCTTCTTATACCGTCCTGGAATCCAATCTCCCTAGGATCGTCCCAATTCATAAAAACGATACCGGTTTGGCCGTAATATCTTATTTCCCTGGGAATACTGTCGATGTTGATCGATTTCATGGTATCATTAGCGATATCCTCCAACAGTTTAGGATCGGGAAGAGACAATTCCCTACTGTGAGGTCCAGCTCTAATAAACGCTCCCTCGTAACTGACTCCTCCTTCGACATCAAACTTGGAATTCCCACTGGACGGTGACCTGTTTCGCCCCGGTGGGCCCAGATTAGGATTCATGATACCCGAAATGGGTCCAGATGACATCGGCCCATTGCCTAGCATTTGCGGTCCATTAATCCCTGACATGGGCATAGAAGGATTAGCCATGCCAATTGGACCGATGGGGCCATTTCCCATGATATTGGGCATGATTGGCCCGTTAGGACCAATGGACCCCATTAATCCTGGTCCCATTCTTGGACCAGGACCTAGACTCGGGTTGAAACCTCCATGATATTGGTTATACTCGCTTCTCATTGGGCCAAAGTGCCTTTGGTTCTGCCAAGGTCCAATATGCCTGTAATCAGAATTGAAGTGACCTTGTGACCCTGCAAAAGGAGGGCCAGGTGGATGGGCCCACGGGCCAGGTTGTTGCCAAGGTTGGTTCTGCCACCTAGGAGGGTTCTGCCCCCTCATAGGGTGATCTTTGGTTCTATGCATTTCACTTTCTTCGGATGGACTGAACGACGATCTGTCCACTATATTTACGTCGAGTTTTACTCCCTTCTCCCACACGATAGAGCCTGCCTCCTTTTCCTTTCGTTGAGCAGCTCTCAATTTCTGGTCTTCGCTCATGTGCAAGACCTCTTGTATGAGGGTGTTGTATTGCGTTTTTGTGATCGATCCTTGATTTAATTGCTCAGCGGCTTGTTTCATGATTATTTCGATATTTCTGTCAGCATTTCTTTCAGGCTTGTCGGCTTCTCTCCCGCGGCGACCCAAACGTGGCTCTTGATCATCATTAGACAATGTCCTTCGACGCTCCTTTGGATCATCCGGCAATTTGCTGTATAGTCTAGGTCTGCCAAGTCGATCTCTATTTCGGTCTCTCTCCCGTTTCTCATCCCCATTGCCTGCTTGTTTCTCTTTGTCACTTTTAGAAGGAGTTTTCAGCTTGGCCCAGCCATCTTTGTTGTCTTCACCGGATATAACAGGTGGAGGCGGTGTAGGTGGACGACCAGCTTTTGGATGAGTCAAAGTTCGCAAGTCGACGTCCTCGTTCCCAAAAAGGCTGTAAGTCGGAATAGATTTAATAGTACCTTTCATCGGTTACTTCTCTAGTATGATCAGTTTAATCTTATGTGAATGTTATGCGAATGTTAGGCGACGTATCTGCACACTTACGCGTCGAATTTTTCAGCCTTAGATTTCTTGACAACAGGAGGTTCAATGTGCTCGGTACTTTGCCTTTTGCTGCTGCTAACAGCTGGTAAAACCCGTAAGTCTAAATCCTCTTCTGTAAAGAAATTAGTTATAGAATGTTACATTTTACTTATGCTAAATTGATCTGCACAATTACAGTATTTCTACTTGTATGATCAAGAACATAGAAATTATATGATATCCATTTCATTTTACTTATTCGTTTTTTGCGATCGTTTTATATCAAGAATTAAGAAAATTACTAGTACGTGATAAATAGAAAAGGATTTATGTAAGAAATGTATATGCAATTAGTATTGTGCTTTTTAACATATCATACGAACAATAATTCCAAAGGCATAAAATAACAATAATGAAACTCATTACTCTATTAAAGATCCTTTTACATAAAGTAGTATATAACAATCTTAAAGTATTACTTTATAAGAATTATGAGAAAAAGGGAATTTGTAAAGTATTAAATTATTTAGAAAGTATATTTCAACATTCTGTTTTTTATATTGTATAATCCCAAGAGTTCAAATTGGAGGTTTTTTGTTAAAAGCATTTTAAGTAATTTGTTAGGTTTGTCAAGCTATCGAAACCTTTCTTTTGGATCAAACATCAATTAATAACAAATTAATTCATTAGCAATATACTCTTCTGTTTTTTTTTTCAGTTGTGGTAATAATTAGTTCAGATGTTTTTGAAATGGCAATAATTACTTACAGATTGCATTGAATTGAAGCGTAGAAAACAATTAACTGTAAGGTACCCTGTTCAATTGTCCAAGTACTTATTTACCATTACATTAACTTTTGATTGCGAAATTAAGATATCATATAATTTCCATAATATACGTCCGTAAGAGTGTAAAACAAAGGAGAATTCATTATCTTTATAATTGATTACCGTATCAAACTTATCGAATTGTATTTTGAACGTAATTAATGGTTATTAAATTAGTAATCGATTCGGAGTGAGTTAAATAGTAACCGTAGTGGATTAAACATTACACGAAACAAAATTATTTTTAACTGAATTAATTTGAAAGCCATTACTTAGTCACCTTTTGTTTGTCAGCATAGAAAAGCATTAACTGATCAAACTATTTCAACATTCAACATGTAATTAGGTTTAAATAACAGATTTCAAATATTTACAATAACAAATAGTTTCTTACAACCTATTTCCTTTCCTTAAAAATAATCGGTGATCACATCAAAAGCAATGAATCAATTGTTTCCAAGTTGACATTATGCAAAAATCAACCGATACATATTTTCTGAAGCTTCTTGACTCGATTAACAATGTTTAATCAACGGAAACCAGCAGAGACCCGAAACAAATTATTTCATACCGAAGTGTAAAATGGAACCATTTTCTATCATTACAAGGTCTAAACTGGCGCAATTAACATAGTATCGATTTTATTCCAGAACGAAGTGATATCCCGAGTCTCTGGTCGACATCTACCGAACTTCAGCACGGGAGTAAACTAAACGACCGCGTGGACGCAAATATTAGTTAGAATCCGTAATAGTTAGTTAAACGTCTACGCCGGTATCGGTGAACAGGGTAGGAAGAGCATACGCAGGATAATAAATTGGTGCATGCGGTACGTAACTCTACCGTCATGTACAGAGTTTGGAGGAGTTAGACTGATCGACTCACTTTTCTCAGACAAGCTGACGGTCGTCGGCGCGCTGGGAAGAGGCAGAGCCGCCCTGAGATCTTCGTCCTTGCTGGCTGACTCCAAAATGGCCTCGGATACACTCTGAGCACTGCCAGTGGAAGGCGCGGAGTGTTCCGGACTGAGACTGCCGTCCTTATTCCGCCTGACGTAGTTCCTCTGCCTTGCGTTAGGTCTGATCTCCTTGAACGCAGGCGGATGAGGAGGGGACACTATCAACGAACCTGACTGCTCCTCCTCGGTAACTCCTCCGGAGTTGATACCGAGGCTAGACTTGGTGTCGTTTCGTCTGGGGATTCTGTACGGGGGGCTTAAACTGCGCTTCCTAGACTTGGAGTTCTTCTTTCGGTTCTTGGAGAGTTGGGACTGGGGAGAGGTGCGGGAGGGTGAAACGTCTCGGTCACCACTGTCTTTCTCGCGTGATTTCGACCTAACCGGACTGCCGTTTCTGTCGACTTTGGCCACCTTACTCGGCGAGGTCAGAGGCTGCTTCGATCGCGATTTGTTTCCTACCTTCCTATGCGAGAACTTGGAGGAAGTGGAAGAAGACTTGTCGCCGGTCGAAGAGCTCCTAGAGTTCGAGCTTTTCGAGTCTTTCGACTTGGTCTCGTTTCCTCCACCTCCTCGGTTGCTTCCCGAGAGCGCCGACGAGCTGTTGCTCCCGGTCGACTCGTTTTGCCCGGCTTTCGAACTACTACCGGTCGGATTGGCGCTACTACCGCTAGTCGACCTAGAGTCCTTCTTTTGGCTCGTTCGATGCAAGGCGGGTTCCTTACTCGCGCTACCGCTCAAACTCTTACTATTGTTCGCGCTACTGCTGTTGGTCAGGAGATTCGCATTGTTACCGTTACTACTAGCGCTTGTCGTCGAGGTATCGGAGCTGGCGAGATTTGACGAAGGCTTGTCGATAGTGCTAGTCACAGCCTGTTTCGATATTAACTGCTGTTTTAATTGGTCTGAAAGTACAGTGTTTGTGTCTGGAGCTGGTTGCGTTTGGCCGTCCGGCCGGGAATCCTTTTGTCCGGTCGTGGCCTGACGTAGCCGAGGATCCGTGTGAGCGACCGCTGGCTCTATCGCTGGAGCTGTTGACTTCAATCGTGGATCACGAGACACGGGCTTAGCCGATGCCACCGCTATACTACTAGCCGGAGCGATTCGCGGACCATTGCTGGTCCCTGCGTTTTTCATGAACGAGGCGGTCGCTGCTGGGAACTGAAATCGACGAAAGCTTTTCATTTGGCGAAAGTGACACGAAAGAGCAGCTTTTTCTCGAATAACGTGCGTTCTCATTATCGTCATAGTTCTCGTGGCAAATATTAATCGAAAACCGTTGTCAAGAATCTAGGGGCCGATACTTTTCAAAGTGTTTAACGATAAACTGTCCATGGAACTATGAAATAAGCAATGAGATATTAATCGAAAACCGTTGTCAAGAATCTAGGGGCCGATACTTTTCAAAGTGTTTAACGATAAACTGTCCATGGAACTATGAAATAAGCAATGATTACATTGGTCATGTTTCTATGACTATATGCTGCTTGATTTGAAAGTACGCCTATTGATTCTTAAGTCATTAATGATAATACAATTTTTTAGATATTGATTCTTTTTAATTTAAAACTTTCCTAGAATAGGCTTATGTCCCGTAGTTCAATTTCTTTTTCTCCCCTCCAGAAATAGGGATATAACAGCAGGATATAGATCACAGAAGTGGAATAATTGATAAGGAAAGTACCTCTTTAGAACATATGTTAAGAAACAAATAGGTCCAGCTACGCTGCTTTCATATTTATAAAAACACCCCAAATTTTGCAAGATTCCTAGTTTTTTTTTCATATTTCGGCTAAAACCTTTGTATTCATGTGAAAGCGCACGTTCAGAAACTCCGGTTAATGCTTTAAAATCAATTCGCTCCCATTTAATACAGTAGACACGTCCAAAAATGCACGGTTGCATTATTACAACAGTTGAAAGAAAAAAAAATCAGGTATTCTGCCTTAAAAACAGCAAAATAATTATATAACTGTTAATAATCGGTTACATTCCTACAACGGTTGAAAATTGAATCAAACAATTAGCATTTAAATTGTATCTTTCATCTGCATTCATTCTATCGAGTACTCAACTTATTGTATGTCTAACTAAAATTGGATAAACACCTTGAAAGGTATTGGTTCCCCCGAAACGTGAAAGGTTTTCCGATTATATCTTTCAGGAAAGAGTACCCCGATAAAAGTGGTTTAAATCTTTAAATGTCTCAAAATAATTCAAAAGAAATAACAATCCGAAAAGCATAATCTAGTTCTTGCGCCCCACTATCCCTCAGAACTCGAGTTAAATCAGGAAATTCCATCAACGTTTAAGAAAGGAATAAAATTTGATTACAATTAGAAGCCATTGCTTGGTGTCCGTAACGCGAATCAATCGGCTTTTCAATCTCCTAGCTTGAATTGACCTTCATGAACCAATAAAACATTCAACATATTAAACATATTTACCTGTTTAGTGACCTGCTTCGTGGCTTGGCTAGGCACAACAGGTGCGACAGGTTTCGCTTGAGTAGTTGTTTCCGTTGTTGGAACAACCTGTGCCGTGGTCACGGGCTGCAGACAAAGCAAGTATCGACGAAACGTGAGTCTCTGATAATAATATCGTTAGATAGTAATATAAACGAAAATAAGAGTATATCTGTTCAACATACCAGATCAGGCTTCAAATGTCCAGTCTGTTTGTCTAATTGCCTTTGTTGTTGCTCCAGACTAGCCTTCGCCTGCATCAGCTCTAATTCGATTTTTTTCTTCTGCAGTTCCAACAGTTCCCGTTGTTTCTTCAGAAGCTGTTCCCTCATAGCCGCCTCAGTCGTCGACACGGGGTCGCCGGGTGGTATTTTAACAGCAGGTACGATCGGTTGTACGATCGGCTGTACGATCGGTTGAACGATCGGTTGTACGATGGATGTCGTTGAAGGTTGAGGCTACGGTAAATCATACAAATGTTACATGGGCAGCCTCGGCAAATTTTTCCGGTAACGCTTAAAAATACAATTATAGGTGGAAGTAACTCTTCGTTGCTTCGGTCTTACCATTGATAAAAATCGGGGATTAACGTGAATGGAGCCCGAGGAAATTGCTGTAGGGGAAGCAGTGATAGGCCACGCAGGGTCAATGCACTGTACTCGAACATCTAGAGAATACAGCTTCTTCGCAGGGAAAACGTCGTTCCATGTCTGCCGCAACTTCCACATACTAGCCCTCGTATTCTCATCTACCTGTTATTCGTACAACACTCATATAATCATTGTATTAAGTGCTCAAAAGGATACAATTGTTAAAATCACCTCGTCAATATGGTTCATATGGACATGGATCATACGGTACTTCAAGGCTCGAAAATAAGAATCATGTACAACATCAGGAAACAAAACACAAAAATTAAATGTCACAGATGAATTGTAGTTTCCAAAAGAAAATTCACACATAGAAGAAATTAATATCCAGAGTCTATTAACAATATTATCTTTAAAATAAAATTATTTTTAATTATATCCGAATGAACTTCAAATAACCAAATCCCCAGCTTAGAAAAAAGACACTTCGAATGGTGATTTATAATTTGTGGGTGAATTTTTTCGTAATAGAAGAAAAAAAAAACAAGATGAATAAACACTCACGTTACTTAATTAGCGATTTCTAAATAAAAGTTAAAAAATATCAGAATGTGTGTTATTTCAACTTTCCACGTGTATGCATATGAGGTATCTGTTTACTAAAAAGCCTTATTNATATTTATACAAGAATATCATTTTCACTTATAAAAAATATGAACCCCCCTCGCTACCGTATAACTTAATGCATTGTTTAAAAGTGATGTCACTGAACTCATATTGGTGAAGTGATTATCTTACCATCTTACAGCCTTACACGATATTACTAATTTAAGAAATATTGATTTGCAAGCAAGCAATATAGCATATGTAATAAATGCTCTTGTAAAGTAACTCTACGATAATGAATTTTGGCCAGTAATTTTTTACGAAGCCAGAAAATAGTTAAGTAAAAAATATTATATTACCTTTTCAAAGACACCACAAAACGTATTGACAATGTTTTGGGTGAAGAGATTAAGATAGGCTCCATTGACGTTTTTGACGATCGAGTCAATGAGGTAAAGAACTGGTAGCTTGATGTCGCTTCTCACCTAATAAAACACAATAACACACTTTCCCACTATTCGAAACGTCTGATCCATTTTGGTTTAATGTACTAGCTATCTCCAGTTAGAACACCAGTCGTGGAGGATCCAGAGTTTCTTGAATGGATCTCCGCAACATTACATCCATTTATATAATTAATACACTCGATGCACATTCGCGAGTCCTTAAGTTCTAGAACCTTCAATAAAGCCTACAAAGGGTTACGTTGAAACAGTGTCGAATAACGACAATATATTTCAATGTACAAAGTTCGATTTAAATACTATTGCCACTCAAATACAATTATCATAGTTGCCTCGTAATTGAGTTATGTATGCCTTTTTGTATGCTTAAGACTGAAACATTGAAATACTGTGATTTGAAAAAGCTAAAATTTATATACGAATTAAAATACTGAATACTGAATAATTATAATTGAATTAATATTGAATACTGAAACTGTTTCGGGATGAAAATAAATTAAAAGAAAATAGACACGTGGATCATTACTTACATTAGCATAAGAATTATCACTAATGTGGAAAATAATTGTAAGTTATATCAGAATCTTTGATAAATAGATATATCATATAAAGTGACATCAATTTATGTAAATGTACATTCAACTCAATGACAAAAATTGTGAAATTTAATAATTATCATCAATGTGTTAATAAAGAATCACTTTCTAATAAATAATAAAACGTTATTCAACATGTGTTTGAATTTGATCAATGTAACCAGGAGCATAAAAACTGCTGCATAACCCAATGACAATTATATTTTCAGGTATTACCAGTTAAAAAGCAATGCCCTATACACTAAAGTGACACATTAAAATAGTAGGCTTAATAAGATGACAGAAAGAATGTTTAAAAACAAATTATAGTGGCGTGGATGTTCATTTAGAAAAACAAGACTTTATTTCCACATCATTATATATATATTCATAATACTGAGTACGATCACAGACATAGCTTTTGATTTTATTTGCCATCAACGGAATGATTTGCAAAGTATTTGATAATGTCGCATGTTTCGTTCGCTGGACGCATCACTTCTATGACATACATTTTACAATCGGTTAACAGGTGTGGTAATACCAACACACTTGTGCGTCATAAGTGGTACCAAATAAAGCGACTTCACGGTGTGCGCGCACGAGTTTAGGTTGAAAACGCTTTCAGTGAGAGTAGCAAATATGAGACGTTCTAAAATATTAATTCTACAATTTATTACTATAGAAAGGATTTCTGTTGGCCCCCAAGAAAAAGTAGTTGATACTCCAGTAGATAATTCACCAGATACTTTACTTTGAGGAAATATTTCAGGTAAATAATGATTAGAAAATCAAGCTACATAAAATTCGGGGAACTGAAATAATTTATGAATTACTCAATACTAAAGATTCACTTTATCCTTATGCTGCATGAACAAATGTTTTCTTAAAGTCAGTCTCAATACATTAATTCTTTGTAAAACAGTGAAAATAATCATAATAGAGTGTACTAAATGACATCGCCTTTTGCTCAACAAAGTATGGTCATATATCTAGTAAATCGATGCTCATAAATCGTTCACACACTCAAGCAAGCATGATAACAGCTACCATCAAGTTTTCAGCTTTTACATTATGTGTAATGAGGAAATTTATTTGAAAAAAAAAAAAAAGTTTTTCTAACAAATAATTCTCAAATCTATCTATAAAGAATTTTACTCTTGTTACTGATAAAATGGTTGTATCGTAACCACTGGTTTATCAGGATTCTTATATTTCAGAAGTTGACTTTACTACATTAATGACTGGTGATAAACGTTTTCAAACACTTTTTCTCTTTAATATAAATTACTAAGGATAGGTAACCTTTTGCAGGTGCGACTCGACGGCTTGAACAATTGCAGGAGCATGTTCAACGTTGTCCTCGGCCAACATGGTAAGCATGTTTATCAGCGGTTTACTGTTAATCGTCAGATCCGATAGCGACGAGATGTACTCATCTGCTATTTCTTTTGATTTTGCAGACGTCATGTTTATTTGTTGTTGGTAGAAATAACAGCAGGATACCTCCAAGTCGATGCCTCTGCAACTTTACACTATGGACAAAAGATAAATATTGATAACATGTTTTTATTATGCATTTATATTTATACAAGAATATCATTTTCACTTATAAAAAATGTTATGCTCATTCTTTTGGTTTTAATACACATTAATCATGAGGTTTTAAATTTCAATGATTTCATTACTGAGGCATCATACTAGAAAAATGTAAGACTCCTTTGTAAAATTTTTAAAGATTAGTCATTATTTGAGACGATTAATTAGTATTAAAATTAAATTTTAAAACGTATTCATTAGTGGCATTTAAAAATGGAATGTTAGGCATTTCACAGGCTACATTTTGATATCCGATAAAGTTTGTGATATTAAGGACATACAATTCGGTAAGTATGTTTCCATCTTAATTTAAAATTATTTCTTTAACCCAAATATATATGATTTAATAGATGAAAAGCTGTTTAAAATTCCATCACTACAAATTATGTAGTTTTGTATGTAAAGATCATATTGCTTGTTTTTTGTTTTTTTTTTTTAATGCAATGAAATCTAAGTACACTTGTTCAAAAGTACATACGAAACAATTTTAAAAAAATGAGTTTCTTCAAATGCAATGATCTCCTTGGTTACTCAATGGTTGTATTTGTTTAATTTGTGACTCTTGCAGCTTTTCATATACAACGAATGTATGTGCGTACATACAGTATGTTCTAAAAATAAAAGATAAATATACAAAAATCATAACATAATGTAAAGATCATTTTTATTCATCAGTTTATTTATAAGCAACTTATTAAATTCACTGAAGCAACTATTTAATAACTTTCAACAAGTATCGTTCCAGACCTATCCGTAACTCTTTAATATCTATACATTGCATTTATGATTACATGACTTTAAACTCCAGGTTTAGATATAATCCTAAAGCTGTAAACATTTAACACTCAACCAACATCAATTCAAAGGTTTCCGAAATTTCGCCATATACTACTATGAACAGGAATATCATACAGATTGAACAAATTTTCTCCGATAACCCAAAAGTAGGGTGCCAAAGTTAGTCATTATTTCCTCCATGAAGGAAAATCGATATACATATTCATTTAGTTCATTTATCATGGCAAAACGATTACTAAGTATACGTGGTAGAATTACTGGCCAAAGTCTGGCCAAAGACTGGCCATTCCAGTATTTATATAATACTGTGAAAAATCCAGATGAGAGCAAAGCCTGATTTCGACTCAACACAATATAAACTTATTTCTACGCTCGAAAATCGTACCAACTTGTTTGACGAATCTGGCAACTTGTTAGCGCGTATAGCGTAGCACCGTTGCTCCAGAAACGAGTCCAAATATAAAACGTAGTCAGAAGCTACCACGCAGCTGGATTTCCCAAACGCCCGACCATTCAAGTGAGTCACGTATATCGAGTCCCGTATAAAACAACGAAAGTTGTAAAATAGTACTCGTAGGAGTGAAAACTCACCTAATCGAATCATCCTGAAGGAAAGGAACATCTCACGATGCACACGACCGCCAATTCTTCACAAAATTGCACACGCACTACTGCTTACGCGAAACGAGTTGTTCACATAAAATGGCTTCCATGCCCTTGTAGCACGTAACGGGAATAGGGAGAGGAGACGGGCTCTCGATTGGACACGAAATAACGGCGGTTTATTTTCGAGGCCGACCAATCGGATCGCACGAAGGGTGTGGTGGGGGGTATCCAAGAGACTGGGTGCTTCGGTCCTAGATCGGAGTTACTTTGTCTCACTTATAGGTAAGCTACATTAGAAAAGGACAGCATGGTCTCTTGGTAAGCTTGGTGGGAGTGGCACATACAATAGCACCTCACGGTATATAATAAGCTTAACATGCGGCGTATGTTTCGTCAGCTGCATCAACTACGCTATGGAAAAAAAAACACAATTATTATCAATTCGTTAGAAATGATCTTCAGTATTGACAATGAAGAATGTTTTTCACGGTTTAGTGAAATGGATTTAATGACAAATGTACAATTTGGGTCCGGATCCGCAACTTGAATAAACCGAAGTTTAACTGGTTTACACTTGGTTTAAACCGGTGGAAACCAATTAAACTCTGGTTAACTTGAGTTGTGGAACCGGGCCTTATAATAATAGAACTTGCATGCATTGGCTATTCAACTTGTGGAATTTCATCATGTATGTACTGGATCGCGAAAATTCCGGCAACGTTCGACAGGTGTACCATGGGTTTCAACGGGTTTTGTAGTTCGGGCCTCGGCCACGCCACAGCGTCGGCTGGGCCGCCACTGGCCGCCACCCTGCGCGGATCACGGTCGAACCGGCCATCTACCGAGCAATCGAAACCTACGGGCCATTTCAGCTCATTTCAGCGGTCCGTCCGAATGATACGAGACATCGCATGCCTGGGTCGATACGCTCCGATTGAGTACAACCGAATTGGGGAAAAAAAAAGAACCGTAATTGTGACAATCACTTCATCCCGTCTAAAAACGCTCTTCGACGGCCGGGCAATGATTGGAAACACACCAGTGAGGGTCCTAGTCGGTTACTAACAAGGTTCTCTAACCCCCTCTCCCCTCTTCCTCACTGGACCACCCACTTTAGTTACCTGGTTTTTAACCTATCTCAAGTTTTAACGCCGAATACGACAAGATAGGCTTGGAAATCGACAAGCGGAGGGGGGAGTCCACAAATGAACTTACGTGTAGTTGATTTCGATTGGTTCTCAGATAACACTATTATATCTGGACCCTTTTTTAATTTTTCAATAGGTTCTGGACATTTTAAATATGCCATGAGTATTCAGTATATACATTTGTAAGTTCGGACGTGCTTAAAATATTCTCAAAATGGATTTTATTAATTATTCCTCGATTCTGCAGTAAATACATTGAATTGCTTTCTTTTTCGAATCAGCTTGAAGTTGGCAAGTTTCCGTACTGGTTCATAATGTAATAGAAAATTCAAGGAATATTTTCGTTTACGGGGTAGCGGTTGTAAAGTATAAGCTGCTTATTTATTTTTGCCGAGAAAGGTGTAGAATATTTCAACAAAATTTCTGTCGAGCCTGTTCACATGAATAGTCTCGCATTTTCACAACCAAAAACGTTCCGTGATACTGTCAGCTGCTCATTTTTCACATTTTCGCTCAATTTGTTTTACGGAATAGACCCCCTTGTGCAAAAAGTGTAGCCCAGCTGAAACCGTTATTATTCACGATTTATTGCTCCGTCGCTTGCCGCTGTAGCTCTAATGAAATATCAGCCTAAGACTATGATATATGCTGAGATGAATTGGGAGATTGCTCACGGGCAGGGTTGCGCGATCGCATGCTGTGCTGCTCACTGGTTTCGTACGTCAGCTTTCACCGTTTTTTGCCCCCCATTTGGGGATAAAATAAATAAGGTAAGTGAAGGGTAAAGTCAAAGAAAGCGCCACGAGTTTTCTTCCCTTACGATCAAAAACGAGTAGTGTCGGTAAGCGTAGGTAAGCCACCACCGTCAACTGCCGCATGGTATTACCATCACGAGTACGTGAGCCGCCAACGGCGACTAGTAGATGGCACCGCCATCGCGAGTGCGCGAGCCCCTACCAGAAATTCATTGCGCCGCCCTTGGGGGCAAAAAACGATGAAAGATAACGTATGAAATCAGAGGACAGCACAGGATGCGATCACGCGACTCTGTCCGTAAGCAGTCTCCCAACTCATCTCTGGTATATGGTGCCATATAAAGTGTACAAGCCGTCAGGAAAAATCCGGATGAAGGCAGCACAAGATCCAAGGAAATTAATTGATCCATAAGCAATCTCCCACTCTGTCATTGCTTCGTGTAAAGCGATTGTAAGTCTTCTTCAGATGATTTAATATATTTTATTCTTTACTTAAAAATGTCTGTTTACTGTTACCGGTAAACGGTATTTCTAGTATTTTAATCCCATTCTGTTTTAGCTGAAAATTTGATACTGCTACAAATTAAAATTGTTAATCATTTGAAGGTATGAAATCTTTTATTTTCTTACTCTAAATGTTAGCAATGAAAGCACCCCCTGTAACAAAATTTAGGGCACACGTGTTTGAACATTATCTCTGTTAAGATTGTAATGATGTCAGCTAATGGTGAAAGATGTAATCACTAATATAATATATTTTCTACTTGTATCTTCAATTAGATTTTCATTAGGGCTATGCTTTCATTTGTTTTATCATTGTAAGACATGATAACTGCATGTACTGCTTTTAAGAGGAAATCGATATTGTTTTTTTCTCATGAAAGATTTTTATGTTTAGAAAGTATTATTGGTAATGGGAGAGAGTCCTTGGAAAGATTGGAGACCTTTTATATATGGAGGTGTAGCATCCATTGTTGCAGAATTAGGTAAGTTTTATTATTAGTAACATTTATAAAATACCATACAATTTTCTATTTGATTTCTATTATAAAGTTAAAAGAAATATAAAATGATATGCATATTAGTAAATCACATGGAAGCACTTTTTGGAATTGTTATTAAAGAGGATAACCATATATAATAATCTAACAATAAATCTGACCTGTAACAATTTAACAATAATGTTTAAATAATTATGTTTTAAATGTGATGAATTTGTATTATTTTAGGAACATTTCCATTAGATACAACAAAAACTCGATTACAAATTCAAGGACAAAAGCTGGATAAAAAACATGCATCTTTAAAGTACACTGGTATGACTGATGCTATATTGCAGATTTCAAAACAAGAAGGATTTAAAGCCTTATATTCTGGGTTAGTATGCACGATTATTAAGGCATTATCATGTATTAAATGTCTGAACTATTGAACAAAAATACTTCCTTTATTGTTTATAATAGGATCAGTTCAGCAATCTTGAGACAAGCAACATATGGAACGATAAAGTTTGGAACATATTATTCTCTTAAACAAACAGTCACTGAAAAATGGGGAACTGATGATATTGTGATAATAAATATTGTATGTGCAGCTGTAACTGGTGCTATATCCAGTGCAATCGCTAATCCAACAGATGTTGTGAAAGTTCGTATGCAAGTTACTGGTGGATTGACAAATCTGTCTGTATTCAATTGTTTTCAAGAAGTATATCAACATGAAGGTGTTCGTGGTTTATGGAGGGTAAAATTAATTTTTTCTATTAATTGAAATATATTTTTAATGTTATTCAGAGTTCAGTTAAGGTAAAAGCTCATTTCTTTGATAAAAATGTATTGATTAATGACTTGTGCACCAAAGGGATAGAATGCTATAACAAGTACGATGTACAATGTATTCAATGTCTTAAATGTCTTAAATATGTTTCCCCACTTTTATATAGGGTGTTGGACCTACTGCTCAACGAGCAGCTATTATTGCAGCTGTAGAATTGCCAATATATGATTTTAGCAAGCTAAAACTTACTAATGTTCTTGGAAATAGTGTCAGTAATCATTTTTTGTAAGTATTTTTATAAGTTTTGACATATAAACTGGACATCATGTTTTGTTTATAATTTACCTGATATATCCTATTTACCCTAGATTAAGTGTTTTCCTCTTAATCAACATTCTTACATTTTAGATCTAGTTTCATAGCTAGTATGGGAAGTGCAGTGGCTTCTACTCCTATAGATGTCATTCGTGTAAGTGGAGAATTTATATTATTTTTAATCCTTTGCACTCAGCGCCTATCCATCTAGACTTACGATGTCCCCTCAAAGGGACAACTGAATGTAAAGGGTTAAATGGCAAGACTTTTTTAATTGTAGAAAGATAACTATGAATATGTGGCAATTGTTCATATTACTTGTACCTTCTTTATAAAATATAATGTATTTAAGAGATTTCAATTTTGTTTCAGACTCGTTTAATGAATCAGAAAAGGGTATACAAAAGTCGTGGACCTCCACCACCGCATATTTATTCTGGTAGCATAGATTGTTTTGTTCGGGTAAATAGGCCATAAAGACTAAGACAATTAAATGATTGAATACATTTGAATCGTAAATCGACATGGTTTTTTTATGTTTACAGACGATCAAGAACGAAGGATTCTTAGCGTTATATAAAGGATTTATACCAACATGGTTTCGAATGGGTCCTTGGAATATTATATTCTTTATTACATACGAACAATTAAAGCAACTTAGTTTTTAGTAGTAAATAAGTTGGTATCAAAATTACGTATAAATTTAGTAAACATAATTGCCAACATTTCAAGACCTTTGTTCAATGCTTAATGAAATTAACATTACAAAGATATAATTAATTTAGGAGTTCTTTTGAATTCTATTTAATGTTACAGATTTCTCATTGCAGTATACAAATCTATAGGAACCATGTACCTGACAGTAAGCGTTTGTTTTTTTTCATTTTTATTGACAAATATATGTATTTATTAAATGATCACCAAAATTAAACAATGCGATATAGATTAAGAATTTAATTATCTAAATTAAAGCGACTAGATGGAATGTGACTTTAAAGCATTAGATATCATGTCTGGTCAGTATTAAAATCTAGGCAGTCCTTATTCCCTGTTTAAAAGTAATGTTAACCACATGTGATGAAACAATGCTGTTGAAATTCAGATATCTGGTCAGACTTTTAAATTAATATTTTCAGAAAAGAAACGATGTAGTCAAATGAAACTAGAAGATAATTACATTTTTATATATTAATTTAATTATATCTATATTATATTATTTATTTATTGAAAAATAATTCGCATTCTAGCAATCATTACATATTCTTTCGTCATTATATATTCTAGTTTCAGTATATTTTCGATTGTAATGTACCGGTGATATAATTTAAGTTCCCTTTAAATTCATCTTTCTGTTTTGGTTATATTCATTGTAACATATATTCTAAATTATTTTACCTAATTGGTGTTCTATCTTAAGATCGGCATTAGCGTTCATAATTTATTGCTGAATCACTAATGAATTTGTTTTACTGCTTAGGACAATTCCCATACAATAACTTTTCGGTCTTTGCCACCTGTAATTATTTTTGTATTGTCGATTGTAACCGTTATAGCTGTCAGAGAACCTGAAACGTTAATTTCATTTTTCTAAATTTCACTATACATCTCTTATGTATAAGCAAAATTTAAATGAATGTAGGTTTTACCACTATGACAATGTAATTTGGACAGAAAAACGGCATCTTGAGAATTCCATACATTAAGATTCCCTTGAACGTCTCCAATTAGTAGTAAAGATTCAAACCATGTCAGTGACCTTGCTTCAGCTTCTAAAGTAGTATGAAATATTTGTGTACTCGTCTGAACATCGACAACACTCAAAATCTTGTCATCGGCACAGGAAATTATATTTTTGGATTCAGGATGAAACGTCATTGCGCAAACCTTTGCTGTATGTCCTTTAAAAGAAGCACCAAAAATTATGCCTTGTAAATGAAAGAAGCCCCATGTCATATATTAAATTAAAAAGTTAATGTGAGAAATAGTTAAACTAGATGTAATCTCGACACAGAAATTTAATAATGCTGGTAGGAAGAAAGTAAAGAGACAGAAAATTGAACTGTTGTACAATTAAACATAATTGTTATTAATAACAAAATTACTTGTGTCTTTTCATTGCAAAAATTCCTTTTCCCAAGTAATGGTTAAAAAGAAAGCATAAAATATGAATTCCAAGGAAGTTCCAAGAGTGTTGTACTGACCTTTAACAGTGAACTGTAAGCTATATGTATCCATTTTCCATAAAAATAGTTCTCCTTCCTCGGTCCCAGATACTAAAAGGCTTTCGTCACTGTTAGAATTTTAAAAATATGTTTAAAATTATGTGTTTTGTACACTGGCGGACATGAATGCCTTCCTTACAGATATTGTGCTGCCAGTGTGTGATGGGATGGCATTCATGCATACCAATGTAAACAGGGTATGACAGAAGTAACACGGTTTATACAGCGCTATCCTTGTTGAAAATGGAATCGAAAAGTCTTATACTATTTCTTCCTACAGTGCATAATTTTCCTGTAATAATTAATTGAAGCACTGAAGCATCCCCAACGTAACGTGATTGATTGGCTGTACTTCATCTAGTTATTACAGGAAAATTATTTACTGTAGGAAAAATAGTACAAGACTTTTCGACTGGGATAGGGTTGTATAAACCGTGTCCACCATTTCTGTTGAACCCTATATAATCATTTGTATAGAATAAAAAACAATAAAATATTTAGAAAACATACAGTGTAGAAAGCACTTAAGAAATGATTACCTTGACACACTAATACACGTCACTTTAGAATCATGATCTAGTTGAGCAATAAGATATTCTGCTGGTTTAATTTTTTTGCCAGGTGCATATTTTTGCCATACTTTTGCAGTACAATCCCAAGATCCAGATATTAAAACGTTACGTGTTGGGCACCATATTAAGCAAGAAACCGCATCTTCGTGACCAAGTAAAATATCTATAACCTTCCCAAATTCAATATCGTAAAAGATTCTAGAATCAAAAACGTTTGTTAGAGTTTCTACAAATTAGAATTCTGTATGAAATATCAATAGTAATTAGATTGTGTATAGGATTGTACAGAAGCACTGACATGAAAACTTTCTCTTCTTACGCCGATAGTACTACAGCCACAGGGCAAATCAGGGCAAAACTTTCACGTTCGCTAGGGTACAGTATACTTATGTGTAACTTAGTTCCAATTAAAATGAACAAAAAGTATCTTGTTTTTTCTCTTATTGTTAATGACTTCAGTGTTAAAAATTCATACAATAAATTTATGGAAAAGAAAAAATATTGTTTCAATATCCTACTGAATTCTTTAAATTACAATAAAAACGGTAATTGTTTACTTACAATGTATTATCCCATGAACCAGCAACTAGGACGTTATGACAAAACGAAGTTTCATATGATATGCAAGATGATAAAGGCAGCGATGATAACGTCACACTGCGGGTTAATTTTCCACTTTTCATAGAATATAATTTAAGTGTTCCATCATGTCCCACAGATATTACTTCATCTCCTCTACACTCGTTTGTGATGGTAACACTAGAAATACCATCCTTATGAGATTGAAACGTCATAACCTCGCGTAACACTATTGACTTGTTTGTTATACATTCTTGTCCTGAAAAAGATATATAGCTAATAAACGCAGAATGATTCACTTAGTGCAAATATCTGAAATATTTTCTTATAGTTGTAAACAAAATGGAGTGTGCATTTATTCAATACCATTGCCAATATGAAATTATGAAGATTTATTTGATAACGGAATAATAAAGCTATAATTTTATAAAATATATATCATGTGACACAATTTTGAAAAGCATTTTCTTACAAAACAATGCTTGTTAATTTTAATTTATTGTTAGAATTTCGTCATATCTTCAACTTCTCAACAAAAAATTCAGCATCAATCTTTTAATCATTTGTATATAATTTCATACCAAAGTATACACTCACCACAACATGATGCAATAAAGGATTCAGAATTAATCATTTTTGCTACAGGGTCCAAACGTTTTGGATGTGGTAAATTGAAAACTTGTTTTGGTATTTGTCCAAACTCCATTATTTGAACCTCCATGCCGTGTCGATCATTAATGTCTCGAATAGTGTCTAAATCAACTGCTCCCTCATAACACAAGTGAAAGAATACTAAAATTCATGTTGAAATTATATTAATTATTTTCAGACCCAATTAAATATTATGGTGAAGCGTTGCTGTTTCTACACACCGTTATCAGCTTTTTCTGCTTCTACTCCCCTTTGCTTATAGCCAAAAATTAAATCGATCCAATAATGAAGAGTTTGAGATATACACTCGCTCTCTAAAGCATTTCTCAGTTGCTGTACAAAATCAGATGGACCTGATATATATATTTTTTTTATTAAAAACATATTATAAGAAATCTTAATAGATTAGCAAATAAAATGCAGATCTTTTGATTCATTTGAAAAGTTATACATATCACAGTATGTTACCTTTTGCCCAAGGAGGTAGCTGAACATCTCCGATTTTACTGCCATCGTGGCGATAACCAAAATCTATTCCGAAACTATTCACTAAAAAATCACCGTTGTTGGTTGGGTCGTAAAATTCTGGGATCAGTTCTTTAAAGTCAGACATATTCCCCAATACATTTTTCCACACGTCAGCTACACTGTTAGGTTTTTCATGTTAAGATTGAGAGACAAAAGCGGTTCTGTAAAATTGACTAAGCAATTAAGTAGTTTTTAAGTCAGGAAAATAATGCTACAAGTCACAGGCTCTAATTCATTATGACTATTATGATGTTTCTAAATGGCTGAACTAAAGTTATTTTAGAATCTTTACTACACATACCTGTTAAACATTCTGTCTGGATGATCAAATCTACCATTCTGAAGACAAAGCATATATTGCGGATATTTTCGTACCAAATAGAATAGAACGAACCCTGGAGCACTGTAATGTGATCCATACAGGAATTTTGGGTGTGACATTTCTTCATAACGCTCCTAAAAATATTGTAAGAGATGAAAAGGATATTACAGTGTTATATTTATAACTATACATTTTCTGTATAGAAATTAAATTAGTACATTTTGTAGAATGAAGTATAAGATAAATGAAAAGCATTGTTATTTGTTTTTTCTTTGATCACTAAATTATTGCAATACGTGTATTCTTAAATCTTACTTTCAATCTCATTAACCTTTCTGGTTCGAGAGCTCCAATTGGCTTTGTTAAATCTCTATAAACACCAGGGTCATTTAGGTCTAATGATTGAGAAGTATAATCCTGCACAATCCAAGGTATGACTGGATATTGAGTTAAATCGTGGAAAGTTCTATCTGCTAAACTAAAATATAAATATATTCCATTACCACTTAGATTTAACATTGAAAGTAGGAAACAAACTATTACATCGTAACCATTGAGATAATTAGTACTGTTTAATGAAATATCTATTGATTTCTGTAACTTTATAATACAAAATATTACATGTCTAAAACATTTGAATTACCTATTAATATACAAGAGGTAGTCATAATTGGACAAAGATCCATTCTGCCATAATATTGTCATTTGGTTTTGTGGAATGGTTTCTAGGTGAACTTCTACCTGCTTTAATAAGCTGTCATATAGTTGATCTCGATCTTCCTGGGTTTTTACTGACAAAAACAGATACTCAGTCTTTGAGTCATTCTGTCTGACCCATTTAATTTCAAGGCCCTATGAAAATATAGTTGATACAGTAATTATGTAAAATAAATATTAATAAAATAATATTTAAGCCTGTAAATACTTACAACTTGACGCAATAAAAACCTTCTTTTAATAATACTTTTAATGTCTTTGAGTTGAACTTTTAGAACTGGATGCTGGAAATTAGAATAATCATTTGAGCTAAATGAGAGCAATTGTTTATCACAAAAATATAACAATTTATGGTTTTTTCTCCAAGGATATTCTCTTAATATGTTAGTGTGGTTATAATACTGGATTGTCATTAATGCTTGAAGGAATTAATAGTAAAACCATTGCATTCAGAATAATGTATAAAATCAGTAATGAGAACATTTTCTGCAACAAGATATTGAAAGAGATTCTTTGCTTTTATATCTTCACATTTTTTGCATTTTCGCATCTTTCTATTGCATTTATGTAACTTTTTTAATTATATTTTCAGAATATTTACCAAGAAGAAACGTTAATTAACATATACCATTCCTGATGTGTTATTTCATAATCAATTAAAGAAATTGTTCATTTCACTTAATTATACATTGTTGAGCACTCTCTGTCCAGCACATAATTACAATAAAAATAAAATAATATACAATACAATAGAAAGAGAATACTCTTTCTATTGTGAGAAGTATTCTCTTTCTATTGTGTTGTATATTATTTTATTACATATTTCTTTGATCACTAAATTAACCAGTTTCTTCGTTTAGATAGTCTTATTATTTCCAGACAATTTAATCTATTCTACAATTCGCAATGAGTTTTAAAAACGGCCATATAATAAGATTATCAATCATTGAAAAGACATCATATTGAAAGTTTTTCAATATGCACAAATTTTAGAATATCATGACATCCAAATAAATCTTTTCGTACCTGATCCAGGTTATTGTATGCTTGAAAGTAGATCCTCGATGTTGTCAATAAAACTCTTCCTGGATTTATAATTAATGGTAATACTTTATTGGCTTGCACTTCTATTACTACATGTTCATACAAATCCTCAAGCCATGAAGTATCAAATGAAAATCTAGATTGCCTCGAGTGCACAATTGCCATTATCTGTTAGAATATTTTAATATTGAATTTCTTATTATTGTAAATGTAATTCTAAATGAACTAGGCGCAAGATTGTAGGTCAACTTTACCATAGCATTTTGTTCCGCTGTTGGAAGAGATGCTGCTCGCAAAAGTTGCAACATTTGAGAAAGGCAATCCTCAACTTTGGCATAATTAAAAGATAATAAAAAACATGTATTTTTATGTACAAATTTGTAAGGAGCAAGAATATTTCCTTCCAACATCTCCACATATTGCTTACAATTAATTGACAAAATATCATTGGATCTGTTAAAAATAAATAATTGGTTGAATAAGAAAGTATAAATAAGTATTACTTCATTTAACATAGTTGTTAGTATTTAATTTATAGTTAATAACAATTTACGTTTTATATAGTCATTTATATTGAAACAGTTAACTCATTGAATTTTATATAGTTATCTTATGTTTGCCATGAAAATTATTTTATACTACAAACCCTGTTGAACTATCGGTTCGATCTGATTTTTCAACCGTTATAGTCTCCTTAAGCTGAATTTTAATCAATGGCTGATTAATGTCTTTATTTACAAATACCAATGATTTTGAGCATAATTTTAGCCTTCCATCTATCCATGCATTTTTTTCAGAACCTAATGACCCCAGCGTTTTCATCTGAACACTAAAGTCTTCAAAGAAAATTTCTCCTGGTTCCAAGAGCAGCATTGTAAACCTATAGTATAAATGGATATTATCCCTAATTATTTAAATAATTAAAAATGTTTTTGGAAGTACTTAACATATTTATGAATAGTATTATGCAGATTAAAAACTATACAAAAATTCTAAAATTGCAAAGATTTCTTGGGATAAAAGTAATCAGTATTTACAATGTATTTTTGTTAAGCATTAAACCGTGATTAACATCCACAAGAAGCTGATGTCGCAAAATACAAATTAAAAAAATAGAATTATAAATTCATTACATCCTGGCATAACGTTGAGATTTCTTGTAAAAAGTTTTATAACGTCCAAATTTTGGAACTTTATATTTTGAGTAATAACATCACCGTATCGAAAGCAACTGTATACGCACCTTTCTTTTTCCATTTTCTCAGAATCATAGGTAAAGGAATATCAATTATAGTATTTTGTGTTAATCTCACTGTAGTCGTGTTAATCACAATGCATATGTTACACCTTAATTATATTCGCCATTTTTAAATCTTATAAATATCACTTTACGTTCAGGTGTTACATCAGTAATGTAATATACATATAATCTTTATATCCTTTCCATTGCTTTCCATGCATGACAGGTGATGACACAAATGTAAAACCTAAAGCAGAGATAAGTTGGGAGATTGCTCACGGGTAAGGTTGCGCGATCACGTTCTGCCTTCGATGGAGAATGCAGGCGGCTCATGCACTTACCAACTGATACGCCACAGTGGCGGCTCAACTCAGGGGGCTTCCTCATTTCTGTGATAACAAATATCGTTTAACATCTCTTAACATTTTTTACCAACAAGTTCAGCAAGCTCTGCATCGATGAACTACCCATGATGACTTTAAAGAAAAAAAAAAAGATTTCTGTTAAGTAATCCACCTAACCTGGAAAGGAGCATAAAAGAATAGGCAGAACAGAAATATAATATTACTAAATTGGAAGTGCTAGTAATCTCATTCTTTCATATAGAAAATAAGTAATTCGGCGAATAAACTCACGTGAAATGACAATGTGAGAAGTGAGCGCTCGCGTCAAAAATACGTAATAAACGCCGAGGTCGTGGAATGCGTCATCATAACGTATATCAAAGAACAGAGATGAGTTGGGAGATTGCTCACGGGCAGGGTCGCGCGATCGCACCGTGTGCTGCCCTCTGATTTCGTACGTTAGCTTTCACCGTTTTTTGCCCCCAAGGGCGGCGCAACGAATTTCT